>NW_013530969.1:4238214-4383068 GCF_000836235.2 Papilio xuthus
GAAATTGCACTTACTACTTGTAGGTACGATTAGCCACAGATGTTATAGTACATTACTTTGTTATATCTCATTACTTAAACTTACTTCGTAATTGTCATCGTCAATATATTTTGGAGGCACGAGCTGGCAGCAAGTTCTCTGCTATGCTAAAATAACGTATGAATTGCGGCCTCGAGATTTAAGTCTATTACCTAATAATCAGTAATCTCATTAAAATGCGAATGTTTGGATTGATGGATGAATGAATAGTTTGTTAAAAAGTATCTTCAGAACAGTTGTCGAGATCGCTCTGAAATTTGACTTAGATGTAGAACATACATATCAGTCTTTCCCCTTGTGGGCGCTGCAGGTCTTACGTTGCGGGTTATAGTCAAAGTTTCGTTTAGAATTCTCGGTTAATTTACATATATAGGTCACAATAATTAATTAATTTAATTTGAAGTTATAGTGGTTTTTAAATATGTGAAAATATGGGGGCGCTGGGCAAAAAGGGCTGCGCAGTTCTGCCAATTGCAGTCTCTTACTGTTATACCTGTTGACACGTTCCTCCCGCCCTGGACATGGTAAAAAAGGGCGCTATAGAAATCTCGCCCAGGGCGCTATAGATGTCAAACCGTTCCAATATGTGACGCTTGCCACTCGCCACTATGTCACATTCATTTCAAACCCACATCTTCAATTCGAAAAAAGCTTCGTTCAAATCGTTTCTATCAATGTTATTAACGTAATGACTATGACCTAACCTTCATTTAAAAAAAAAACCGTCTGACCGACGCTCCAATGGGTGAAATAGCGCCATCTATTGGTTCCATTTTAGAACTGAGAATTCATATATTTTTGAATTTGAACCAAATAAACTGAAAAACAGCACTTTGGCATTTTGGAACATACTCAAAAACATAGAAAAAACGATTAAGCTGTAAAGAAAAAATTTCAGCTAGTGAGGTTTGAACAAGACATAATTTTTTTCAGTAATTTAGAATTTCAGTTTTTTATGTCCACTGTATGTGTTTTGTGCCTATGGCATTTTGGGGAAGATGACCAATGGAATGACATCTCACTCGTCAAATCGGTTTATGTGATAGGCTCTAGGCCGCCACAACTGCATTTACATATATAAACCCACTTATATAAAAAACTTACATTGAAAAATGAGGACTAACTTCTTGGTTCAAAAGTAGGATTTTTTTTAGTAAGAATATAGAAAATGTATTTGCCATGCCACATTTCGTAAGAAATATTAGTATAGTCAGAGGTTGGTTAGCTTAGCAAAATCACTTGGTTAAAAATTAAACCGATTTTTTTAAGTCATTGTGCGCAGTATGATGGTTAAAAACTACATATTTTCAAGAAGGTGAAATATGTATTTTGTTAGCATAAACTAAAATTCTGCTAGTAGTCAACATGTATGAAGGTCAAGTAATCTTAGGCTTGTTGAAATAATATTTAAAAATACATATTACGAAACATTTTTATTTAGTAAATAAAGAAATAAATATTAATTAGGACATTCTTAATCATAAAAGGATTCCTATGAATTAGCTGCGTGCACTGCAAGCGGGCACGATGTCGGAGCGCTCGCAGCTCTTGCTCTGGAAGTTGAAGCCGAGTCCCGACGGGCAGACCATCAGGATGTACACTCTGTTGCGGCACATCAGGAACTGGTTGCAGCCGCCCACACTATAGGGGTAAATGTCACCGTTCGAGCAGTCAGTCCTGGGAGCGGCCGTCGAGGTAATAGGCGCTACTGTCGTAGTGGTGGTGGTTGTGGTCGGGGGCTGTTTCGTGGTCGTTGTTGTCGTTGTCGAGGGTGTCGCATGCTCGATGCAGGGTACTCTGGGAGCAGTTGTGATGACGCATGCGCTGCTGGTCCTGACCTCCTGCTGGGCACAAGGCTCGAGCGTGGCCGGCTGACACGGCGGCAGAGTCGAAGGCGGAGGTTTCCGTGAGTTCTCACAACCGCATGCTGGCTTACCATTTACTAGAAAATAATAAAAACCAATAAATAAAGACATCGAAAGTACAAAATATGAAGGTACAATATAACAAAGATAACTTACCAGATTGCATGGCCAAAGCCAGCAAAAGAACGGAGAACAATGTTGTCTTGAACATGACTATTGTTGTAGTGCTGTGAAGTTCTGATGTGAATTGTGACTCTACTTGAACTTACACTGTATTTATACAAAATCGTTTAGTTTGGAACATTTGGCATAATTATAATGGAATCATATAATTATTCTATTAGCGATATTAAAGACATTATAAACGCATTATTGTGAAATTATAATTTTTGTTAATTTTAATAAAAAAATGCTTATCAATAATTTCTTTGTTACTATTAAATCAGTATCATTTAAGTTAATTGTTGAGATGACAGTGTTACACCGCAGATAAGTAAAGCATGGAAATTGCACTTACTACTTGTAGGTACGATTAGCCACAGATGTTATAGTACATTACTTTGTTATATCTCATTACTTAAACTTACTTCGTAATTGTCATCGTCAATATATTTTGGAGGCACGAGCTGGTAGCAAGTTCTCTGCTATGCTAAAATAACGTATGAATTGCGGCCTCGAGATTTTTATTTTATTAGCTAATAACCGGTTATAAGGGTAGGGTACTGGCGTTAGAATAGGGAGCGGTTGGTCGATCTCTCAATGCGCCTGACAGAGAGGGCGTCGCAGTATTCTAACTCCACATCTTTTATATAAAAGAAGCTTCCTGGAATCCGTTTCTATCAAATTATGTTAACATAATGACTATAACCTAGTTTTAAGTGAAAATAATAAAAAACCCGACTAACTGACGCTCCAATAGGTGAAACAGCGCCATCTATTAGCTACATATTAGAACTGAGACTTTATATATGTATATTTTTTTAATTTAAAGCAAATAAACTGTGTTGTTAACTAGCACTTTTGCGTTATAGAATATACTCAAAAACAGCATGAAAATGATTAAGCAATTTAAAAAAGTAGTATCGATTCGAACTCGACATAAATTTTTCACTAATTAAGAATTTTATTTTTTACGTCCACTGTATGTTTTTTGTGCCTATGGGATTCTGAGGAAGATGACCCATTGAATGACATCTCTATCGTCAAATCAGTTTATATTACAGGCTTTAGATTGTACATATACAAACCCACATACATTAAAAAAAAAACTTACATACTTAAGACCGGAAAACCTCTGGTCAATCGAGTAGATATCAAAACCGTAATAAGCAACGAAGGGTCAAATCAATTCTCTGGTAGGAAGACACCCAAGCTTAGATTATATGGAGGAGTAAACGTTGATATACCTGAACTTCATATAAATTTTATTAATAAAACTTTGTCTTGGATACGAAAAGCTGCAGTTAATCATTTTTTATGTGGGAATATAAATATCAGTAATTATAGTGTGTTGTGTGGAAAATCAAAGACTCGGCATTCTCTTTCTAATGTAATCAATTTAATGAACATAATAATATTTTGTACCTCTTTATCTGTAGATTATTATTTTATACGTTGTGTGGTTTGAGATGATTTCAAATAAAATAATGTTTAGCATAATTTTATTTTTATTTCTTTGATATAATAGTTTAAGTTCTATCATCTTATATTTTCATCTTTTATTATTAAATCTTATCTTTTGAGGGTTTCCTGTCAAAAAATATAACACATGTAATAAAAGTCTTGCTTTTCAATAAATAACATTTAATTTTGTTCAATAAATAAACTTTAACATTTAAAATGTTCAACCCTCCTGGCACTGCACCTTGGTGGCGTCAACGCAGCGGTTGACGGAGGCGTCGAAGGCGAAGCCGCGGTCGCACACCAGCAGGCGCGCGACACCCTCCATGCACGAGAAGAAGTAGTGGCAGCTGCCCTGGATGCTGCGCACACAGAAAACACGCTCAACGCTCTCCTCATTGCACACGGCACATGCACGCACACAGCGCAGCACAGCACAGTAGTACTCACCTGAAGTTCACCACGTACGCCTTGCCGAACTCGTCGTAGGTCGCTGGTGGGCACTTGAAGCCGAGGAACTCTGTAAACACATGGGAGCACATGAGCATCAGTTCACATCACCGCTATCTACTGTACTGCACAATGAACGAGATGGGGAAAGTGTCGGGTACCTTCAGCGCTGCAGCTCGGCACAAGGTCGGGCCAGTCACAGCGGCCGGTCTCAGGGTTGAAGGCCAGACCCATAGCGCACTCCATCTCGAAGGCCTTGCCCTCCACGCACATGCGGTACTTGCCGCAATCGGAGCGGGTCGCTAACGGCGACGCGAAGAATCCATACTGGGTCTTGCAATCCGCGGTCGATACGGCTCGCTCTGCACAGAACATCAAAACAACGTCACGGTATTGTTTGCATGTAGACTGTAGTATAGAGTAAGATGAGAGCAGGCATGTAGGTACGTACGAGGCTGGTCGTTGTATTCGCACTGGGCATCCGACGGATACGCGCACGGGTAGGTTGGCCACTGCACGTCGCGCATGAAGTACAGCCCGTCGGGACACGTCTTGTACGTCGCCTTGTACGCCTGCAACGTTCAACATTCAACATGTACATCAAACTAATATATCATAGCATATTTTAAACAGTCACGTTAAAAGCGGCGTTACACTCACGTTACACTCTACGTAGGAGTCGCAGCTGCCCTGTATCTTGTAGTACGTGTTGTACTCCTTGCACACCTCGTCACCCACAGCGCCATAGGGCACTACTTGTACAGCGTCTATAATAATAGAAAAATATTAAATAAATATAATTAAGTAAATATGTGTAGAAAATAAAAAAAATTATACGTAAATTATTAAAAATAAACTTACTCGACACCGCAGCAAGAAGGGCGAAGGTAGCGAAGAAAAACATTTTTGTAAGTGGAGTATTGACTCTTTCGTAGACTTTAAAGCAATGATAGGAAAGTGACTCTGCGAACTCTATTTATACGTAAAACTGATATTCTAATGATGAACTATTAATTAGTAAAACACCACAAGTATTTTTTATAATAATTAGTGGTCAAATAATGACCTGTAATGTCAAGACCAGAATTATAATGACCTGCCTTGAGTAACATTTCTATTGCAATGGGGTTCTTCTTCCGTAAGATCTATATATCATTAGCTGTGTTTTTATTATATTTTAACACCTTCAATGCCACTATAATTCATACATGTAATAAGATAAACTCTCGGGGTCAGTCGGTGGCGCTGAACGTGTTAAAGAATAATTACAGAATTTTTCCCCAAAATATAAGTAATACGCTTAAATCTGTAATATTAGACTTTAGAGTAGGTGAAAAAAAATTTATTGTTACTCTTAGTTGCTAAGGAAAGATTGAAATATCAATTACCTGCTACAAACTAGAATTTACATGTCAGATTACGATGTATAGATAGTAAAACAATTTTTAACTATAATATGTTTATAATAACAATGACTTTTACATTCTGATGGTTACATTATCATAAAATAAAATTATACTACACTAGACGAAGTATCACTGAGCGGTTGGCATCGTATTAACATTTAAATTAGACTTAGAAGTTTTCCTCAATGTCAAGAGGTTCGACGCCTGTTGGGGTCACAAACTCATCGTACAATTCTGGTGTGACCGTGCTGAATAGACGTTCGAATTTAGGTGGTGAAGTCGTGTATTGATATCTTGAAGGGCCGACTGTACTAATTATAGGTTGGCCTTTGGCCCATTTCTTGGCTAGTTCTTCTTCAACGGCACGTCGTTGTTCTTCCGCGACTCTTGATCGAGCAGCAGCGCTCTTTAGTTCTGCTGGACAAGCTTCAATATCATCAGCAGCCACGCATGATCCAGTCACCTCGTCGAAAGCGGAGTAGCCACCGCAGCTGAGTCCTCGCGGCTTACCTTCGATGCAGAGGAAGTATTTCTGGCAGTCAGCTGCAGATCTGGAAGTGTTAGCGAAAATATATAACTAGAGTAATTAATCTGTTATTAAAAGATAAGAAGAACGAACAATAGTTAGTATTATTTAGAACACGCGAGTATCCACTGGCGAAAGGCCTAAAACATGAGAGTGTTGACAATATGCTTTTGTTTACAAGTTTCGACGCATAAATGAGAAAGTCACTGAAGCAACTCGCTAAGTAATTGTTTGCGAACGTCAAGCTACAATAGTGGACATTTAAAACTTTTGTAAGACTGCAGCCTCGTCTATTATCCTAGCCTACGTTAAGTCAACAGTTCAATATTATTGATTAGAAGCAAAATTATTATTATTAACTACCAGTTGTCACACGCAACTACCTATGTGTTCTATCAGACTATGTTCTACATCTATGCCAAATTTCAACTCGATCGGTTCAGCCGTTCTGGAGATACCTTCAAACAAACATTCGCATTTATAATATTAGTAAGATTTCTCTGTTTCTTTTCTAATGAGATAAAAATGGGTATATATTTTTTGTGTGAAATGAATTTCGCAAACCCTTATATGTATAACCAGTAAAATATCATACTATTTAGCACGTAGTAAAATTGTGATAGGTTGTTTAGTTGTATGCCGGATAGGCCTTATGCAAACGTTTAGCGGCTGGTATTTCTAACATCTTACATAATACAAGGTCGAATATCATCCGTTGACATTTAGCCGCGACCTGGCACCCGATGACCGGTCGTATTGGGCAACCGGTTCTCTTTGTACAATAATATAATTTTAATCATCAATTTGTGTATTATACTGTAAATTATACCGTTGACGCATCACTATTAGTGTCACTAAACAAAAACTGAAGATAAAATTAGTTTCAATTGTTTAATGAGTTGTGACCCTAATTTGATTTTGTACATTGATAGTTGTACCTTTTTCATTTGTTTTTGTCTAAAAAAATAATTGCTGATTATGAAAATCTAATATCTCATGGCCATTATTAAAAATGATTGTCTTTTTATTTAGAAAATCGACGATATATTACTATAAAAAGAAGCTATTTCTTGTCTTTCAAAAGTTTTATCATCAATTTTAAACTAGTTTGAACACGTGTATGTTTATTTAAATTACTTTTTATTCTCAATGACCTTTGAATTAATTACTGTTGTACCTGGAAGAGCAAGAAACCTCTATAAGCGAGAATAAATGTCCGGTTACGACGGACGACCTCCGTAAGCGAGAAACATCGGGTAAGAGAGAAACTTCTACAATCAGGTTTGATTTGATTACTCTATTATTGTATAAAAACACAACAATTTCTTTACCAATCTTATACATTCCTATGAAATGGTCTTGCAATTTAAGTAGTAACTTAAGTAAGTCTTAAGCTTGTGTTAAAGTTGTATTATCAATGATTTCTCACCTGTAGAACCTGTAGCCGGCGGGTGGTCCCAGTTCCTTAGAAATCGGCACCTCTGGACATTTAAAGCCGAGGAAGGCTGGAAGCATATACGATAAAATTAGCAACACTATTTTAATCGACGTTTTGTCTATTTTGCTTTCTTATGTCAAGGGAATAACCAAAAATGGAAAATTAAAATTTAAGTGTACATTTCTGTTTAAAAAAAGGAAAACTAAGCTTTTTAAGATATTCCTAATCATCATCATCAGCTCACTATTCGTCCCCACCGAGGAGCTCGGAGCCTACCCCAAGTTAGGGGTGACTAGGCTATATAATATAAATAATTCCTAATAATAAAATGTTATTATTACAAAGAGAAACCAAAGTATTATTAAAAAAGTGTGAATTTGATTAAAAAAAACACGATCACATAGGTCAATAGGATGGACAATCAATAGGTATCTATTCTATAGTTTAAATGTCATACAGTGAATCCGGGGTGTATTTGGAAAATTAATATTCTTAATTATATTGCCTTTTATTTGGTATAATGAAGTGCTTGTATACTTTATGAGCGGTTTTTTTTTAATGGAATAATTAATTTAAAATTTGAATATATTCGATTTGAATTTGAAGGTGGGTTTAGTTTATCTTAGTATTAATAAAAAATTGTTTTGGTGACGATGAGAGAACTGCCAAAGACCTTACTGTATTGATCATAATCAGCGCACTACACGTCCCCACTGAGGGGCTTGAAGCTTACTCTAAGTCAAGGATGACTAAGCCATAGTCAACCAAGATGGCCCAGTGGTTGCCTTCATACATATCTTTGAAATTTTAAGGTTCGAACCCAGGACCAATGCAATTTGATGAATCACCAGGTATGGTTAATGGCAAGTTAATTTATAAATAAATATTAATATTCACCTTCAGCATCACAGTCGGTGACCTGGTCGGGCCACTCACACCTGTACGTATCAGAGCTGAAGGCCAGACCCTCAGGGCAGGTGAAGTCGTACCCCACTCCATTCACGCAGTTCCTGAATCCGCTGCAGTTTTTAGCATCGCCGATTTTGATGTAACCAAATTGATGGGGGCAGTCCGCTGTCGGCTGAGCTGGCTCTGGAATTGCAGAATTATTACGTAATTTGTCGTTACCTCGATTCTCCACAGACAAGCACAAGACAATCCTAAATAAAGGTTAATTGTGATCTGCACTCATAAGCGTCCACCCAGAGGTTCAATCCTGCGTCCTACTACCTAAAATGTGACTAGGCCTTTGGTAGTTGACGAGTATGACACATAGTACCTACAGGTTACAAGTCCAGTGCTTAACGCTCTGTTATTTGAACTACGAACAGCATAGACTTCCTTGTATGCCTTTTAACTTCTTTTGGTGACAACGACATTATTGGCATAGGAAGATACTGAGATCAATCATTCCTTTGTGCACTGTGCTTGTAGTTATCGTGTAGTAGTTGTCTTGTAATCATTTAATTAACTGAAGTATTTCTGACTTGTTTTGCATCAGTTTGATCTGCAATTCTCTATATGTAACGCATTGTGATTCAAGATAGGTAATAGATTTATTTGGTACTGCTAAGTTCTAATCCGAATAAATATTAAAATATACACTGTAAATTGTAATTCAAAATGTAATTCATACTTTTATAAAGATTTTTGAAAAGTGTTTTCAAATATACAATTTGATATACTGTCATAGAAAACTTGTAAGACTGGATGTTTGAGGAAAACTTTAAAATATTATTATATAAACATTTATTTTAACATATCAAGTTACATACAGACATTAAAAACTTATTCTTTAAATCTAGCAATAATAATTATTTATGACCAAATATTTAGGGCTAAGTTTTATCTTAAACTATCGTTTACGTATTATGTTCTTGATATAAAAACCTTGAATTTTTTCTCTTCTTTAAGTCTTCTGTTATTATATTTTTTCAGTAATAACGTATTAATGGTTTACATAATTATTATTTAGTGGCAGGTATAAAATGTTTTAGTGTTTGAAACGTGTTTTAACATTTAAAAGAATTCACGACTAGGATATAAATAAGTAGCGCTTGATTCTAAGAAGAGCAACCTGTGTTGAACATGTTGAAACATTTTTTTTATTTTTTACATTAATGTGTATTTAAATATAAGAGGTTTTTGTTTTTGGGATTCAAGATCGTGGATTTTTTACGGTATTTAAAAATTTCGTTTACAAAATATCTAACAGTTCTTTGGTTTAAGATGCATATTTTTTGTTATTGTTATTTCATTATCATTCGCTCTAAAAATTCTTTTTTTTTGTATTTTTTTGTAAAATATTAACTTACTAATATTTATTTTACCATTCCAACTAAGCTATATGCTTGTGTTAGGGCATGGTTTACGACAATAGTCGAACCTTCGACCACGTGGTCGGAATTTAGATCTCTAAACCATTAGGCTAATGACGCATTAATTACATGGTTCCGTAATTACAAATATTACGATTTATTTAAATATAATGTTTAATTATCACTAAAATGTATCTTCTATATGTCTGTAAAATATAACTGAAATTAAATAAAATAAGTAAAAATTATTATACATAGAAATAGAATTTAAAATATGTTAAATATCAAAGGTGAGAAGTGTTGCATGTAACTATTGCATTTATAACGTAAACATTACAAATATGAAGTGCTTAATAAAGTAAAGAGACAGTGACTATTTTAATAATGTTTACAATATGTTAAAGGATTTGTTTTATTAATTCCTCGTTCTTACATCAACATTAGAGAGTCGTTTGCGATTTTAAATTTACGTATGTTTTTACGCTAGGAAAAGTTTGTTTACAAATATTGCACACGAAATTATATATCTAATAGAAGCTTGCAAATATTCAGATATTGTTTTGTTATCTTACTAAATAATAAGAATGTGATGTAACGAATTGTTTGTTAGCGTTTTTTTAAGAATTCCATACAAGGATTCATCATAAGTATATCATCGCCATATTAGACTTCCTTTTTTATATTATAAGGTGGCAAACGAGCGAGCGGCCGCCTGAAATCGCAGATATAGCGAAGTGACCGTTGCCCATAGACATACGCAATTGCATATGCGTTGCCTACCTTTAATCGACAGAGGAGAAAGAACAGAAAGAAAATATATTTCCTTTCCATGCATCCTCTCACCCGGAAAGTCCACTTCCACTTCCCATCCTTTCCTTATAAGAAAAAGGGTGGGAAGGGAAAGAGGACTAAATTAGGCCTCCGGGACGCACACTAATCAGACGAAACGCGGAATGGATTCCACTTCACGCCTGTCTTCTGTGTGGTCGTGGTATTTCACCGGGCGAGCCGTGCCAATTCGTGCGAAGATGTTAAAGCGGGCTCTACCACTGTTAGAACCTTATATACTGTACATATTTTCATTTCACAAAAATACATAAGACTGCGAAGATTTTATCAGTAGATTTTTGTTAATGTACTAATATTTCGTGTAACATTCCAAGTAAGCTCAAGACTTGTGATAGGATATGGTTTACGACAATGCACGAACCTACCATGTGATCGTGAATTCGTACCCTAAAACATTAGGCTATTGGCGCTATCAAGGACAACAAAGATTGTTAACTAGCTAATTTTCTTATTTTTCTTTAAAAATATTATGAAATGTTTTAAAAATTTGATTAATACGTACGTAAGGATGAGCGCGCGAGACAGGGAACATCAGTGGGATACTGACAGGGGTACACGTTGAACCTCACATTTGGGTTGTATCTTAAACCATCTGGACATAGCTTCTCCTCTGCAGTACCATTCTGTTTGAAGAAACATAAAATAAGTATATACCAAGAGTATACTTCGGCCATTTAAAATTACATAATACCTTTATTGTTATGAGTTACAACATATAGAATATCTGCAATTTCGAAGTAGCAAGTTACAAACTTCAATATTATGGGTAGTAAAATGGCAATATTCTAAAACTAGACATTTGTATGTCGTTAAATTTGATTGCTATAATCATAGGTAATACTTACCAGGCATTCAATGTATCTATCGCAGCTACCTGGTACCGGGTATCGTTCATTCTTCTCAACACATCTCACGTTAACTTTCGGAGCTGATTGAGATTCATATTGATCTGGTGCCTGAACGTAAGATTGTCTGGTGACATCAATATTACCAATACTACTACCGGAGTCGGTTACACCAGTTATCACTTCACTATCTTCATCATAGTTCCTCGCAGCTTCATTAGGCTCGTTTGGTTCAATGCCCGCGGTATAGCCGCCACCTTCGCCGGTACCAACTACATCATCGAAATTAACTTCACCGCCATTGTCGAAGTTTTCTTCGACAGCTGCCAACTGTTCTGAATATGAATTCTGCGCGTTTACTGCTGTGGACAATTTATTTTTTAAAATACCAATATTAAAAAGTTTTTTTCGATGCATCGGTAGGTAATCCTGTGGAAGGTATAAGTAATCTGTACAGATTTAGACTAGAATATGATGACCGATTCCGTAGCCCCTATTAGGAAGGAATATTTAAGATTTACTGATATTTAGGTGCAATTAATCTATACTTATAATATAAACATAGATTTGCATTGTTGTATATAACGAATAAACTAAAAAAATTACTAAGCCGAAATCAAAAATTATTGTCTATTAGGTAGCTGTATAATATTTATTACTAGTTTTTATTGAATTCCCCGCGAACAGTCACGGGCAAAAGCTAATCTTACTATAAAACAAATAAGCGTCATCATCACAAGTTGTGTCGTGACGCACACATCGTAATTATACATCAATAAATCACAATTGATAATATCTTTAAAATTATTTTTTCGGCACTTATCATGTATTCAAATATCGAATGCAAAAGGTTAAAATTAATATGACACAGTGACCCTATGCTCAGTCAACGAACACCCACATTACATCATATAAATGGTGATAAAACAAAAGAGAAAGCTGTGATGTGAAGGAAGAAATATTCGTAATGTTTACTGTACATAACGTATATACGTTACTAGTATTCTGCAAAGTTTAATGTAAATATTTTCATTTCATTGTTCTTGTATTTGATTTTACAGTACGCATTTCGCCTACGAGTCGATCGAGATGTTTCTCGACTATTCCCAAGCTAATGTAACAATAAGCATATTTCTTCTGGTATTTAAATGTAGGGAATGCAGGGAATAATAACAAAAAATAATAAAATATTTACATCGAAGAATTTACAATAATATGATCTGTGTAATCGAAAATTTAACCTACTTTTTAGAAATTAATTCTCTCTATGATATGTTTTTTCCTTTAGCCTTTGTTTCCTTTCTTTGTCTACTTTAAAAGTATAAATTTGTCTAACAGTGGCCTATGGAAATTAAAAAGATATTGTCCCTTAGTCAATCAAATTGTTTCTTATATTTATAAGCGAAACACATACAATTTTGCATATAATCTTTTCATGTTACAAATATTTTAAATGCGAATGTTTAAATGGATTTATGGATGTTTATTTGAAGCTATCTTCGGTACAGCGAATCGACGACAGCGACAAATCTTAATGAAATTTGGCACAGATGTCACATTGTCTAAAATTCTTATAATGCCACGCAGATAGAGTCGCGGGCGACAGCCAGTGCTATGATAATATTAAGAGCAATTTACAACATAAAAGCTGTTCGTAAACACAATGTTAACAGCATGCTTTAACGAATATGTTTTCTAACGTGATTAAATTGTACAATAAGCTTTAATATGTTAATTTCATATTGAAAATCTGTTGTAAATATCTTATATAACTACGATAAAAATTAATATAAATAGTATTCCTAGATATTATATAAAGATAGACAATTTATTATATTATTATATTTATATTTTACATAGTTTGAATTAATAATAAATTAGTAATATTTAATTCGTTACCGGAATATTGATTGGATGATATTTCAAGATGATTTAAAAATAAATGCCATATGTTAAGACGAGTTTATGTTGATTTGATTCTTGTCCTTTAACAATTCGAGGTCGTTTTCAAATTCAGAATTTTTATTTTATACTATCTGTTCCTCGCCACTCCGTCCGCGCGGGATTAGAAAATAAATATTAGTAGCGTATGTGTTCTACCAGACTATGTTCTATGTGTATGCCAAATTTCATAGATATTCGTTGAGCCGTTCTGGACATACCTTCAAACAAACATCCATCATTCGCATTTATAATATTACTATGATAGCTGTCGCCCGCTACGAATTAATAAGAAAAACTTAATTAGTTCATCCAGACTTTGTTCTATATCTATGCCAAATTATATCGAGCTCCATTCTGTTCTGGAGATATCTTCTAACTTACAACCAACCATACATCCAAACATTCGCCATTATAATATTACTAAGATTTTAGTTTCTATCTACAAATTTTTATCAAAATCAACATTTGGATTGGTATAAATTTAATTGCTACCAAATTTTTAAGCTACAAAAGCTAGTAAGTAATTATTTTAGTAAGAAATCTAAAGGAATATATTTTGCATACAAAAGATTATTCTATATGTATAGTACTCATAAAATATTTGTAGTTATTTAACACAATACAACAATTTTATTATTTCCTATTTACGTAATGGATTATCATAAATTTGAATATTAATAAATCCTATCTTCTTTATAATTTGTCTTACTACAATGTTAGACATTAATTAAGCTATTGTTTACAATAGCAATACGCGTTGCTTTATACAACTTGATTATTCCATATAGTTACTTGTTTTATTACGTGAAACCTTTTTTTACAAAAAAAAAAATAATTAATATTACAAAAAAAAAAGTTATTGGAACATATGAGTGATATCGTTATGAGATTATTATAAAAGATTTTTTGTTAAAAAAAGTGAGTAATAAAAAATAATAAAGTAAGATAAGTCATATCCCATGTATATAAGGATTCGTGTAGAATTTTCATTAATAATATCAAAAAAAATTCAAACTTATTAAAACAATTTTTTACCGTAAATAATATAATTAATTAATATGTAATAAAATGTATTTTAAGTATTTATTAAATATGTTTATACTATATAATAGAGATTAATATTTATAACTTACTCGCGCAGACGCAAAACAATATCACAAATGCGGTCTTCATGTCGACCACTCAGGCAACACGATAAGATTGATACTGGCAACGGTGCGCTCTGCGGCGCGGAGATGATGAACGACCTTGGGGACAGACCGCCTTGCGAAACCCCGTCTCATCACACACCAACCACACCCTGTTACATCATCCCTACACTGTCATATTCGTAAAAGCTGAAGAAATTTTATTGTGTAGAAATGTTAACTTGCAGTTTTCTGCAGCTTTACTTACGTACAGATTAATTTCAAAATGTCTATAAACAAACAGAATGAAAGGTGAATAGCTGTTTAGTTAGCTAGCTTTCTTTTGACCAAATCACCACTTAAGATCACAAGGGGTCGTGGACAAATTTTGATTTTTAGCCTTTTCTAAAAGAACAGTAAAGAATGGAGTTTTTAGATCCATTTAGGATTTGGTGTTGCAAATTACGATACGATAGCGTTCGTAGGTTCGATTTGACAGTCGACGTTATCATGGTAATGTCGTAAATCATATGTAAGCACAAGGTTTTGCTCGAGAACTTCTAGAAATGTTGCAGAAAATAAACAAAAACATTCAAATATATTAAATAAAAAACTTTTTGTTCAGTTCTTGACACTTAATGTTGATAACGTGAAGTCAGTCACCTTCCGGAATATTTGTGGGTTTAAAGTCATAAATTTATTTTAATCCGATTAATAGTATCCGAGATTAGCTTGTTCATATAACTTCCATCGTTGTGACGTCACATGTTCGCACGTATTCCGCGATCCAATATTGTGACATTGAATTCTGATGTATTCTCGCGACATTTGATACGCGATCTTGAAATGAACACTGGTAATATGATGTTACACTACACAATTATAAAGTTTCAAGGCTAAGGGCAGCTTCCTGTTAATGACTAGAACTTAGATTTTTTATTAATATTACTAACTATCAATATAACAACAGATTAAGATCTAGGGATACTTTCAAATAATAGTATATGAAGTATCGTAAGTTAAAGGCATTTAAGTTAAAATTTGTTTATGACAATTTTTGGCGCGTTGATGTCCTTTGTATGGGAAAAACGAGTACATTTTCGAACAAGATATCAATAAACCAATTTTCGCAATTTATGATTTAACCTCGTCACCATGCAACTTCTATTTCTTTAATTTGTTAAAAGAAGCATTAAAGTCGCAATCAAATGTCTAAACGAACAACTTAAACCTAACTTAAGTTCGTCCTAAGTACCAATAAAATTCTGAAAATCGAACCTAGAAAATTTTCGTATTATTTAATTTTAATAATTTTTTTGCTGAGAAAAGATCACTATTTAAGCGTCTTGATCTTGTATGTCGACCTCTTACCTGCTATAGTTCGTTTGTTTTAGCGTGAACCAAAACGTCTAGAGTCGATCTTGACCTTTACATTTATTGGTCAAGTTTATTCACATATTTGAAGTCGAACTTTGCCGTCTAACACATCTTTTAAATATTTATTGTTTTAAAATGCCTGACATTTACGGATTCTGTTAATTTCTTCAATAAGAAAAATAACCTTACAATTAGGCTGTTTAAAGTTTGCATTGTTTGTTAGATGTATGAAAATCAGTAACTTGTTTCCTTTTGCATTTAAAATAATAATAAAATACAACAATTTCTTAATACTGGATTTAATAACGCAAACGTAATATCATCTTCATCAGCTCACTATACGTCCCCACCGAGGGGCTCGGAGCCTACCTTAAGTTAAGGGTGATAAGGCCATAGTCAACCACGCTGGCCAAGTGCGGGTTGACTTCACACATATCTTTGAATTACTTCTCAGAAATGTGCAGGTTGCATCACGATGTTTTCCTTCACCGTAAGAACATCGGATAAATGTACATATGTAAATCGGAAATCGAAAAACACATTGGTACAAGGCGGGATAAGAACCCAGGGCCTGCAGATTGCAAGTCAAGTGCTTGACCACTGAGCCACCGACGCTCCTAAACATAATATATCAGAGGAAAATTACTCACCATTTTGAAAATCATTTACCATTTTTGGGCATTACTAAAAAGATAGGAAAAATACATACATACATGAATCGTAGATTACCAAAAAAATTTATAGAATAAATATTAATTGGCTGGAAATATTGATTTTCTAAATAAATTACTTATTGAAAATTAAATGAGGAAATTCTTGAAAATGCATAATATATAATAAGGGGATTAACAAACTTATTAAAATATAATATATTTCTTTATCATGTAGTTATTGGTATTTAGCAAAATTCTTTATATTAATTTAAATATAATTATGTATATTATATTTATGACCCGGATTAACATTTTTTTATGATTATGAAGACTACCAGGCTCTTCTTACGTATGGAATACATAAATACGCTATAAATGTTGGACATAACTTACGTTAGATCATTTTTAGAATGCCAATTTAATTAGTCATCGCTGTATTAACATTGATTATAACGTATTTTCGATTTAAATATGGACCTACCTCACAAGTAGTGATGGTTCTATCAAGGCTAAAGGATATCTTAACATGATGTTGATTCTGTTTTGACAATTTCTTCTTTTTACCCAATAGATAATCACTGCTGAGTTCTAGTCTCTCCTATTGATTGTTTCAAACATTCTCTGAAACCTTTCAACCTCTATCAATTCACCTATCACAATATTGTAATGTCGTCTGTTCTTGTGAATCTATAGTGCTGCGACATGTCACATTATATGCCCATCATTTTAAGTCTTTTCTGGTCCATGAAATACATTATGCAATAAGTGACTATCGTTGTGAGAGGATTATGTCAAGATTTTTATTATGATCATAAGGATTATGAAAGATTTAACAATGGTAGAGCCCGTTTTACATCTTCGCACGAATTGGCCCAGTTTACCCGGTGATAGACCACGACCACACAGAAGAAATGCGTCAAGTGGAAGCAATTCCGCGTTACGTCTGATGAGTGTGCGTCCCGGAGGGCTAATTTAGTCCTCTTTTCCTTCCCACCTTTTTTCTTAAGGAAAGGATGGGAAGTGGAAGTGGACTTTCCGGATGAGAGGATGCATGGAAAGGGAATATATTTTCTTTCTGTGCATCCTCTCCTCATAGGCATCGCATATGCAATTGCGTATATCTATGGGCAACGGTCACTTCGCTATATCAGCGATTTTAGGTGGCTGCTCGCTCGTTTGCCACCTTATGATATAAAAAAAAACTTATGTTGTGGTGTATGCAATGGAACAACTTAAAGTTTATGAGCTTCGTGTGCTTATTGTTAGTACAGAAATGATCTTAATTTGCAATAATTTATGAGATACGTGTCCCTAATATTGTAAGTTCTTAAGCTGTATTGTGTTAGTCATAGAATAATTGATTTTGGCAGAAATTCAATTTAGACCAGACACGTGTTTTTAGTATTCTGATGTTCAAGAGCTGATTCACTAGATTTATAGTACATTGTTAATCCCAGATTTGTTGTTTCTTTGACCTTGATCTTATGTAAGGGCCTTAACTCTTGTAATATTCTACACGTTAAGATAAAAATTATCCCTTATGATTCAAGTTTACTGTTTAATAAAAACATTTTTACGCTTTTAAAGTTTGATTTTCAGCCAAAATAACATAAACCTTAAAGTCACGTTATTGATTATAAGTAAATACGATTGGCATTTTCTTTATTCGATTTTCCTTAATTTAAAGTTTTTTTTTATGAAACTCATTTTATCATTATGAGATTTTATATTTCATTCCTAACATTAACATTCTTTAAATGTTATAACTCATCGAAATGTTTTTTATGGGCCAAAGGTTTTATAATGGCGGCCACGTACGGTTTCACGTAATTAGACCTCCCACAAAAAGACGGTCGATCTGTTCAAGGTCGTACAAACCTATTGTCTAAAAGGTGTAGGGGAGCATTATTTATGGAGATTTTTGGGAGAGGCCACATTTTAATCTCTCATGCTATGCCTGTCTTTGTCTGTTGAACCATGATTATGTGGAAAAAAATGTGCATGATCGTCACCTGCACCTATTTATTGTTTCGGTGTCGAATAATAGAAAATTGGGGAAAATCCAGTTTGAAATTGCGATTTAATATAAAAGGAATTCAATATTTAAGAATAAAACATATCCGCCTGCTAAAAAATTGCAGCAATTTCTGAAATAAATTTGTTTGCGGAAGAATTTTTACAGTAT
Source organism: Papilio xuthus (assembly GCF_000836235.2). Taxonomy (NCBI): domain Eukaryota; kingdom Metazoa; phylum Arthropoda; class Insecta; order Lepidoptera; family Papilionidae; genus Papilio; species Papilio xuthus. The sequence continues at coordinate 4,256,857 of NW_013530969.1, forward strand.
TTTATATATTCACTGGTAACTCGACCCTTCAGTACGGTAGCTCATTGTGTTAACTTTGAGTGAATTACAATGCCTTAAGGACAGTATAAAAATCAATTTTCCTTACGATAAACGATAAACGCTTAACTTGACGATGTGCTGAATAATAAAATTGAATGAACATGCTGATATCAAAGTATATTCAAAAATTCTGCCAACAATTTATGGAAAATTGGTCATCACACATTGATCCGAATGGGGAAAACCGTTGCCAGAATCTTGAATTTCAAAACACGTACACACTAGAGATCAGCTTCCTTATCTCGGCCCGCTAACTGATTCGTATTCATGCCCGACACCTGCCGCCATTTTGCATATTTTGGGATTTCACATTCTGTTGATTCATTCGCTATAGGCTGTAATACTTTAAGACAACTTCTCTGTGACATATTTTTGATAAAAGTTAAGATTTTAGTATGATGGAGACAAAGACGAAAGAGTTTGTAGATTGCAAGGGATGTCCCCTATTTCTCAGATTTGATAAGAAATCTATAAAGAGAATCCTTTTTTTTCCAGAGAGGAATGCTTTATGCATACTCCGCGCCCCGGGGGGGACGCGGTAGTTATGTGGGATTCTCCTCCATAGCGGAGGCATACCCACTAAACCTCTCTGTTCCTCCAACGCATCGGGACGGGATCACGGGCACGCTTTCGCTCTCGTCCGCGGCATGAAGAGAATCCTTGTTTTTTTACAATATTTTATGATAGTTAAGTTAAATGATCGTTTTTTTTACAATTTTATTACTTAAAAGACACCTGTTGTTTACATCTATGCTGAAGATTGAGTTTTATTTTTAATTAGAAAAATTATGATTCTATACAGTTGAACATCCGGTATCCTTTCATAGTAAATACTAAAACTCATCGTTTAAATATCAAAATTATCATCGACTTATAAATATTTTCTTGATGATTTACAAATAATTCTATTATAAAATCATGACACAAATCAAATATAGAGTTTCCTTCCCTTTATGACACATTGTAATAAAATACCGTAGAACAAGGAAACATTTGTTAAAGGTATGATGTGGCTTGTTATTGAATGCCAGGAACAAGGTACAAGGTGTTGCTTACTCATCTAGCAAGGTTTGAGTATCTTTAAGTTTTATGAAATTTAAGTAAAAAAAAAAAAAATTAATTAGTGGCCTGGGTGGTCCAGACTATGTTTTATATCTATGCCAAATTTCAACGAAATCCATGTAGCCATTCTGGAGATACCTTGTAACAAATATCTATCTATCTTCTTACTATATTTTAGATCTGACATTCACGATGTTTTTTCCCAGTCAGGCCGTGTATCTCAGGGAGTCCACTAAAGGCCCGGCCGTCTAATTATTGTCGTCAAAATTCCATCGAAATTAATTTAATACTTTAAAATGGATCTTTTTGATAATAAGAACATGCTATTTAATCTATCATGTCATAGTTGCCAGGTAAAAGTGACGTTTGGTTGTTTTCGTAAACAATGAATGAAATATTATTCCCGTCATTAACCTGTTTCATTTTAATTTTATCTTTACGAACTTTTAACAAGTTAATATTGAATGAAGTGAAACATATCGTGACACAAAACAACATCGATTCATCGATCTATGTAAACTTATATCGCAAAATATATTTTACTAATGTTGAATATTTACAAACAATAAATCAAGAAGGGATTATTATAAGATATTACTCAAATGGTCACGACGGAGGGCCGGACTCAAAAAATGAGAATGAAGTTGAACAAAACACTGAAACACAAACTAAAAATGTGTCAACTGAGAACTTTGAAACTCAAACTGAGAACTCCGGAGCTCAAACTGATACTCAGAACGAAGTTCCTATTGAAAGGAGAAGTCGTATCGAAACATATGATGAGTTTGCTAGATACAGAGACTTAAATCGACCTCCTGACACACATTACCCACCGGGACCTCGTCCTGGGTACAGACGATCTTGTGCTGATTGTATACAATCATTTAGTGTTTTAATAACTCTTGAAGTGTGTCTGTTTTCATGTATATTTAATAAGTAAACTCCTTTGTGTCTCAATAAAAATTTAGTTGTTTTAAGATGGCTAAATTTTTCTTATGAACTTTTAGACATTTTAGTTAGAACCTGGCGCGTGAATGACGTGCTTTCGTTACAAATTCCAGTGCCAGAATCAATAGTGATGGGACATAAGCATCAAGACTTTAGTAAGGCTAGTGTTGTGCCAGATTATCTTCCTAGATAGATAATCTTCCTCTTACTATTGATTTTATCTCATACCCCTTCGAATATGTTTTACCCTTTCCATTCCTTTTTTGTTGTTGGTTTGTTTACTAGCCTTAGATTCAAGGTCTATTTTTATCTTACCAAAACATTTTGTAATAACGAATTCAATCTTTCGTGAGACATTATGATAAAGTTATAAAAAAACGGCTAAAACACTCACGTATCCGTCCGGTGGCCTTCAACACCAGTTCCACTCACTCTGATGAAGGGCCAAAGATGGCGAAAGACGAATTTACAAATAAATTTTCTAAGGTAAAGATAAATAAAATAAACAAATTGAATTTCATATTTAATTCAGATTACAGCTGTATATTCGTATGAAAATTTGACATAAAAGATAAAATACTTAGCACAATATTACATGTTGATAAATACATTTTTCGTAAATGATCACATTAAGAGACTTTTCAATAGGTATTGCGTTTTAAAACTAAAGGGCACTTGATGCCAAAAGTGAAAACTCACCACATGCGTACACCATAACCAAAAAAACCCCATTTTAAAGCTAAAATAAACTAAAAATAATATTACTTATATTCGCAAAAGTTTAACGTCAAAGTTTCTAAAAGAAAAAAAATCTAACTTTACAATAACTTAAAATAAACTTAAAGTAATGAACGTGGTGAGCTTAAACACTTTTATTACTATCACTGTAAACATCATCACTTATCACATAACTTAAGTCACATTCTAACTAATTAGGCTGGATACAAATAGCTTAGCTCGAATATAAAAAATTTTGAAAATTCGCTTTCTCAAAATATTTCAATATATTAATACAATTCGTTATAATTACAGCAAGATTTTAAAAAATTAACTTACAACTAAAATATAGAGACGTTATATTAATCGATTATAAACCGTTATGGTTAAGGCAATATGATATATTGTGCAGGCAAAATGCAAAATAGAACAAAGGCTATAAACCATTCTGAAACACGTTACATAACTAACAGTGTGCTTCTGAGACCGAAATCTCCGTTTAAAATAATGACCGGGATGAAGATATATTTTATACAGAGTTTGGTCTCAGAAACCAACTATTACATAATTATTAATCTCAGATTATATGATGAGCAATTCAGACCTTCGGAATAATTAGAGTATTGTTATTACAGCTTTTTCATGATGTATAAGAGAGATATGTTTTTCTATTATTTTGGCAGTAGAATCTAACAGATAACTCAAAACGCAAATTCTGTTAATATTATTTATTTTAAAAATAATACGTTTACATCTTGAAACTACACACACGACGGCAATTACTATGGATAAATTACCAAATATTCAGTACAATGTTAACTGTACACTATTATTTTTTTAATACTGTAAGTGAAACGGAACGTAACTGTAGCATATTCTAGAGTTGTCACCTGTCAGTGCTCACCATATAAAATGTCAATTTACATTCAAATTACATTCGAAACTTTGAAATGATTTGAAATCATCTAAACGCTTTCTGAGTAAATCAAATATTATTCTAAATAAATCTTACAAATTTAAAATTGATTACAAAGGGTCTCCAAACTATTTTTACACAAAATAAAAAAAAATATTTGACATTCTTTTACATTTTAATTAAAAAAAAATACAAAGAAGAAACTTTCATATGTTTGTAAATGATTAAACAAAAAATAGTAAGGAAGCGAATTGAAATTATCAAAATTATTTTAACATTACACAACTTAGTTGTCCCTGAGTTTGTTGCAAGTTTAATTAAAATTCGCTATAAAATGTTATGAAAAAAGCGGTCAACTGTGCGAAGACAGGACAGGCCGCTATTATTGCGGCCAAAGATTGGAGACCCCCGCGTTGACTTGTTAAAGCCAGCAAACAGCTTTTATTAAGAAGTACTTAAATAAAATTAGTCAAGTACCTTCTTAATTGAAACCATTAAAATCAAAATATTTACAAGGAAACAAACTGTTTTTTTTTACATTTAAAATAAGAAATTATTTATTTCTAATACGAAATATATTAAATTCTCACGACTGTTACTTCGCCGTTTAACATAAATGTATTCTAATATTGGAGAAAGGTTTTGTTCATTGATTTATTTGGTGTATTATATTAAATTAGTATAAAAACTCAACTTTAGCAATTTACGTCTTATTTACCTTTAATCGTTCTATTTTCGTCTTCTACGTCATTAACTAGTATTTATTTAACGAAATGTGACATAATTTTGAGATGTTTATTCCTTAAACTATCAATTTGGACAGATTATGTAACGGTATTTAGATAAAGACGAATATGAATCAGGAAGTCAATATTGGTCGATTAAATTGTCATTAATTAGGCACTTATCGAGTATATGTCTGCAAGATATAATGAGTACAAAATCTAATAGATTAAATGCTATCGGGTATAGAAGTAAGCAAATACGTCTTAATTTTAACATGATATGTTTCGTTTCGTTTAGTTTTTTTTTAACCAGGGCAAAAGTCGACATACTTATATGACCCGGCGGACATAAGTAAAACAACGTTGCTATAGCCCACAAGGACCCCCTGCCAATATCAAAAAAGAGCAACAAGGTGTTTTTTTTGGACTGTATAAATCGACAAGGATATCTGTCTCGGTAGGAATAAGTCAAACTTAATTATGATAGCCCACTAACGCTCCCCAGTCAATATCCAAAAAAGTGACAAGATACTTTTCGTAGCCTTGCTGTCATGTCACTTTTTGTCATTTTCTATTCCTAATTAGGTTTTATATATTTTTTTTAACAGAGCTAACACCAGCGACTCTCTCACAGGCTCAGATATCCTTGTTTGGCTATAAATATTTTTGACAGAACAATATGCGATAGCAGCGCCTCTCACCGCGCCAAGTAAGTTTGCCGTACTATACACGTATTCACGTCAATATGATAAGTCATATTGTATACAGAGTAATTTTTTTGTGCGTTATTTTTAATCTATATATAGATCACAAAGCGCAGCCATTTCTCACACCGTAGAGTTTTTTGAGTTCAGGCATGATGACGTTTTTAACGAAGCTCGACTGACGGCCGGCGATAGCGTCTCGCTTAGGATTCTTGGCATAATGCTTAATGCCTGGCTTGTGGATGAGGAAAGCGTTGTTCAGTATCATGAAGTCGTAATCCTTTACGCAGAGGATATAACCCTGGAAAAGACATATAAATTATTAATATGTTACCTTTAAGAAAAACGTCGCATATACCTTTAGCTGCGATGATAGCTAACACTTTTATGTTACATGACAGAATAAAAAAAAGTTCACCCGTATAAAATGTTATAGGTAACATAATGAAAGTTGTACGATTATTATAGGATACAAACGTAATAGCGGTTCATGGTTAGCGAGCGAATTTCTCAAAATGAACCTACTATTGTTTAAGGAAAGCGCGGGCACTTGTGTGCGCCGCATCCTTTTACGTCCCGCCGACACTTAATTGTGCTTGCAGCAGTTCGGGCCGCCATAAAGTTTGAATGGCACTATACTTAACGGCGTTCCCACAATAAAGCTCTGCGTTTGTGCGTGTCTGTGTAAATTTGCAGCGTTGCAAATTCAATTCACAGCACGTGCTCATGAATTTAAGAGTATAGGAATTAAACACGACTGGTAACGGTTAAATCCAACAGCAAAATCTGCATATTCGAGGCATTTGAACGCATTCACTGAGGTTTGTTCACGTCGAGTTGTATGTTTCATTGCCTTTCTAATTTATGGATCTTAAGGACGAATTATATCTACAAATACCCGCCTCAGAACTGATTAGTATTTGTAAGAGAACCTACAAATATTATGTCAACGATAAAGTTATTATAAGTAATCTCTGGTCAATATTTTCTAAATGTATTCAATTCCTTATATTGACAGTGCATTGAAAAAGCTAATCATGAAAAAATGACTTAGTAAAGCTTGATAAAATACGTTATCAAGCACACTGTGTTAACGCAGACTGTTGGCAAACATTAACAAATTAAACATTGTATTAAAGTTGAGTCTTTACCTGAGTCATTTTGTCTTTCTTTCCCTCCCAGCTGAGCCGCTCGTCGTAGTAGGGATCCTGGTGAGTGCCGATGAAGATCGGCTCCCAATGGACGTATTTGCCGCGTCTCTTGCCAACGTGGAAGACGTCCATTTCTGAAAAATCAGGACACGCTTTTAATATTAATTTTATATCTTTTACTATCCAAACCTGACATTAGATGTAATACCAAACTATTAATGACAATAGTCTGAATCTAAATTATCAAAATAAGATTAACTTTTTTTCTGACCTGTGACCCTATCAATGTTTTTTTATCTATTCAGTGGTTACGCATGGGTACTAAATTTTTTTTTAATTATATAGGCGACATATTAAAAAAAAAATTAAATAGAAACAAAAGCTACAATGGATTAGCTCGCATTCTAACGATAACGAAGCGAAGGCGTGATCTAATTAGCATAGGAAGTCAAGACTGCACTCGAGTTTGCGGAGACTTGGCGAATTGGCGTAAAATTTTACGCCGAACGTGAGTCGAGCAGCGGGGTAGGTCATTGAACCATAATACGCAATTAGAATGCCCCATACGACGGCCACGGTTCGCTCCAGCTAGCATAAATAGCTCACGACGATACACGAGATTAATTACTGCTTCAGACTTATTGCTAGGTATTAACAATGATGGACAACGGTGCTGTAAAATAACTCTACGTATGTTAAAGCGAATGGAGTTACATGACGTATTACCGTCGTTTGTAACTAGAATTACATGACTATTTATTTGGCATGACTTGGCCAAAGATTGGCAAACGTTGGCAAATTTTGGCAAACACAAAGATATGTAAAAAGATTTTATAACTTTTTAATTTCAAAGTTGATGTTTTTCTCAATCAGATTTGCTTTTAAATACTAAAACATAAAGTAATAAAAGTATTAATAAAAAAATTAAAGAAATTATATATCGCAATTTCTTATCTTAAATTGGGCATTAAAATCTTTATGTTGTATATATAAATGTGAATTGTGCAGGAAAGCTATAAAACCATTCGCATCATGCAATTAAAATGTTTGTGTAACATAATAACATACAAAGTAAGCAAGTAAATGTAACAATCGAATACGTTAATTTTGAAACTTTATACGATAATTGACATAATTTCTTAGTAATTATAATAACATTTATAAAATTACCGAGAAATTAATTTCTTGTTGATACATTTAAAAATAATTTAAAATTTCAAAATCGTATAATACTTTAAAGATTTTCAGTTTTAGATTCAAAACCTAGTATATCATTCCGAGATAATAAGACCTTACATCTAGACCTTACTCTGAAAACTAGACATTATATGAAATACTTAATTTAATTTAATTTTTATCGTAAGCATAAGTCAAAGTTTTAATACCGTGGCTACAACGCAAGGTGCGGATTTCCGACAAATTAAGACTATTGACCAATCTATACTAATATTATAAAGGAGAAGAGTTAGTTTGTTTAAACGCGCTAATATCAGGAACTACTTTCTAACTAAATTTCTTTTATTTTGTTAGATAGTCCATTTATAGAGGAAGGATTTAGGTTATATAACATTACGCTGCGATCTTTAGTTTTTTTTTAATTCCCCACGGACGAAATCGCGGGCGACAGCTAGTAATGAACTACTTTTACCGAAATTAATGTGGCTATGCATATTTATGGTGAAACATATAACCAATTTGACGTCCATTATATCCTTCATCAGCGTTCAAACGGTTTAAATACGTGTTTAACTAAACAGTATCTAACTATATTTTTTTGGGGTAATACAGTCTTTATTGAAGTCTAAAATAGACTAGATTGTGTAGTTAAAAAACTCTTTGAACCCTTTACAGAAAAAAGTAATTTATGCATTGATTACTATTGACATATCTTAAGTAAAACCTATCTCCGCGTTTGTATAGATTTACTATATGTATTCCGAGCTAGTCCGTGCTTTGTTAGTCATTAAGTTATGTTCCGGCTTCTCGTTAGTAAATGATGGTCATTACGTTAGGTCGACGGCCTATAGGAGCCTTGACGACTCTACCAACGAATGGCTTAATGGTCAGAACATAGGCTGATAAAGAAAACTATTTTCTAGACAATTAGAGGCAATTAGAAAACATGATCACACGTAGCATTTCGTCTTTGAATGACCTTGGTATTCAAGAAACTAGCGTTACGTTAACGTAAATATCGTTACATGACAGAGAAGACAGATATAGATAACACGAGAAAGAGTGAGACAGTTATTCGTTTGAAATAATAAAATAATACTGCTGTCCACCTATATTTTATCTCTGGGTTTAAGTGAAATTTTATTATCTTTACTTACGGCTAGTTTCGGCTGCATTCATCCACTGCTGTCCCTGTGGTATATTGTGGCAGTTCGGACACACGTATTTGTGGAAGGGGATGGCCGTTTTCTTTATCAACATCGCCTGCAGCTCCGTTTTAGTAGACGGCACCTACAAAAAATTACACAATGAAGGTATAAAGTAGATAATAATAAATTAATTAGATAATATTATAATGTATGGATGGATGGATGTATGTTAGAAGGTATCTCCAGAACGGCTGCATGTATCTCGCTGAAGTTTGGCAAAGATATAGAACATAGCCTGGAAGACTACACACAGACTACTCATTAATTTATTTTTATCGCGAACAGAGTCGCGGGCGACAGCTAGTAGCTAATTATATGTTTCAGCAATGGACACTGAAAATCTTATTTAATGCGATTATAATTATATTAGCCAGTACATAATTAAGTAATTTTTCTACGTTGAAATAATTTCTCAAATGTTCAAATAACGAGTGGGCGTCATCGTGATCAGATTTCTGCAGAGACCGAGCTCCATGTAGGTCGCAATGCCAGTTAATTAGGTTAAAATCGTTCACTGACCATTTTATCAGGTCGCAACACTCGGAATAGGAAATTGTTTAATCAATATTTCAATTACATAGCGAACATTTGTATAGTTGTGTTAACATATTTAACGCGTAACCTTTTTATTTCATTCTAAATATTACCTTTTTGACATACTTTTTCGGTTTTTTAGTTATTATAAAATCTTCTTTCTACTTTAGATGTTTCATATTACTTTTATTCATTTAAAAATTCGAAAACTATTTTTTTAGTCATACATTTGATGTACTACGATAAAAGTTAATTAAAAATAAGTTTAGACGAATTCATAACATTAAATATTCCGTTATTAGGGCATTTGGGAATATCGGGTCATTACAAAAATGAGAATTACGCGTGTGTAAGCTAATTTTTACTATTATAAGGCAAGGTCGTTTAATATTTTTTTTTAGCTTTAGGTTGTTATTACCTACATGATAAACATTATAGTATAATTATAAATATCGTTTAGGTCACCTTGTATATTACAATGTGTTGACCGGAGGAGTTAAGGTGACATTTGGAAGAATAAAAAACACTTGCTTTGGGTGCGCTATGTAGTACTTATATCAAGTATCAAGAATTTTGGGCAGACTTGCGTCCCGGAGGCCTAATTTAGTCTTCCCTTCCCACCCTTTTCTTATAAGGAAAGAATGGGAAGTGGAAGTTGACTTTCCGGATGAGAGGATGCATGGAAAGAGAAGATATTTTCATTCTGTGCATCCTCTCCGTCGATTAAAGGCAACGCATATGCAATTGTGTGTCTATGGACAACGGTAACTATGCTATTTCAGCGTTTTCAGGTGGCCGCTCGCTCGTTTGCCACCTTCATCATCACCTGCCCTTATCCCTATCGAGGGTCGGCACAGCATGTACTACTCCTCCATACATCTCTATCAGCCGTCATATCCGAGTCTACCCCCTTCTTACGCATATCCTCTTTCACACAATCATTCCATACTTTTTTTGGTCTTCCTCTACCCTTGTAGCCATCCACATTCAATCTCATTACTTTTTTGCTTATATCACCACTCGTTTGCCACCTTATGATATAAAAAAAAGTTATTTTACGGTTACGATGTTTTATCACAAATAGTAACCTTGTATTTAAACATAGCAAAAAATTGTGCAATAGTAACGTGTTGATAATAAAATTGTTTTATTTTATATTGCGTTTGTCACAGCGGATGTAAAGATAATATTAGTTACATGTGTATTAAATGAAATATAAAATAAAAGAAACTTAGTCGCTTTATAAAGGTGATCGTAATTGCGAATATTTAATAAACTGATATTTCCTTATTATAGATTTTATTCGTCTTAAAATTTTACACGCTTGTAATCGCAGTAAATTAAAAGCTACGCAATATAATGGTAGAGTGGATAAACAACTAAAGCTAATCACCGGAAGTGAATTAATTAACATCGGCCAAGTATTTGCAACAGCAATGGGGTACAGTCAGCTGCATAAATATGTATACTTTTCATACCTCACAAACGTGTATGGATCTTCCATTTTAAAAATACGTATGCAAGAATTCCTCATTGTAACCATAGTCGAAAGCATACGGAAGTACGCGTGGTATACATTTTGAAACTGTAAGCGCATTATATTTTTTAAGCTTTGTAAATGTATACATATTTATGCAGCTGATTGTACTGAAAGGCCAGGCCGATCGCCTTGCGAGGACACTGTCTTGGTTGGTCAAGATCTACTCAAAGTTTGCATCTGTGGGTAAAATATCATAATATCCTTGCATTACATACATAGCGCGATAACCTTACGAAGACAATGCTAATACCAGTATCGGTTTAGGGTTCATAAATATTTAGGTAGGAACTTAATCATTTATAAATTGGATCCAAAAGCACCAGTATTTTATGAGTTTATTGAGGATAAGTACTAGATGAACGTTATTGAATAGAATGCAGGAGATTGCTAATTTAAATAAATATTAGTATGCGTATTAAGGTCCTGAGAAACAGCTCTCTCCGTTAATTGAATAACCGCGGGTTTCCGATACTTAAATTCCTGTTTAAAACATATCTATGTTTTGTCAAAGATAATGACAGGGATGACGATATTAGAGAAATTTTGATTTTAGAAGCCTAATAAAATAAAGTATTATACTATTACTCACTTGTACTTTAGCGTCCACTTCAAAAATACTTATCGGGAAGACTCTTGGCTTTGTAGAGTTTAGAGGCTTTTCGTTTCTAGCGATCATGTTCAAAAAGCGAGGTATTAAATTCGGGCTAGGATACAGCTCTATATCCGATGGAAGTATAAAATGTGTTAAAGCAGAATCTCGAGCGACGTTCCTTGCCACGTTGACTGGGTATAGCAAGCTTTTTGACTTCATATACGTAGATGAAGCATCTACATTGTACGGTGGTTTACTTGTACAATTGAACGGAGTCAACAGGAAGGTTTCTGGATCTGGTATCTAGAAAGAAAATAAATAAAATTATTTAGGTACTTAAGAATACGATTCGACATTACAATATGTTTTTTTTCATTGGTGTCGCAGATGAAAAAAATCTTCTAGATAATTAAATATAAAAAAAGGAACCTCACAGACAGACGGACGGACAACAAAGTGATCCTATAAGGGTTCCGTTTTATTCCTTTCGAGGTACGGAATCCTAAAAATGATTAAAACTAAGATCTTTTTAACCTATCGGTGTTCTTACAAAAGCTTATAGAAAGGTTTCATGTCCTACCGATTCTTCCTGCCTAAACCTAAATCCTAAAGTTCTTAAGAAGTACTTTAGAATCTTGAAGACCTGTTATGTTTATCACTTACCTTACTAGGTATATGTTTGTTAGAGAAGAATACATGGAAAGTGACGTATTGTCTGATGAGATCGTTGTTGAGGCAATCACGGAGATATCTGATGCTGTCCACGGTGGGGGCTAAGTCAGCGCCCGGCGCGTGTATTGCCAGACTTACTGGTGCCATCCATCTGCAAGGAAAATGTAATATTAAGTTGTAACTCAATTAAATAACCTTAGTTAATTGATACAATGTTCCGGGAACAGTGTTGCGTGATCAAAGTTGTTTATGTCTCCGGCACAACTTTATAAGATACTGTTGACGATAACGTGATTCTAGCACGCATCATTATATTAATGATTATTTTGTTGTTACTCAGATTTCTTTATTTATTGCTCGAATGAGTAATATTCTTTGCAAATTGTTATTATAAAAAATAAGCTAAGTGACAGTTTTTTGTGTTTAAATAAATATTCTAAGGAGTTTTAGACATTACTAGCTGTCGCCCGCGACTCCGTCCGCGCGGTATTAAAAATAGACGTTGGCCGATTCTCAGACCTACTTCATATGCTCACAAAATTTCATGAGAATCGGTCAAGCCGTTTCGGAGGAGTATGGGTACGAAAATTGTGACACGAGAATTTTATATATAAACTTAGCTAGAATCCTTTGGCGCGAATTGCGCGCTTTCGTTACAAAGTCAAGTGTCAGAATTATTAGTGAGGGGTCATAAACGTCGATATATGAGTAAGGCTAGTGTTATGCCAGTACACCGGCACAGTGTCGGTTTTTTCCTAACAGGAGCAATTTTATTCTTACTAATATGTATTATAAATGCGAATGTTTCGATGGATGGATGGTCGCGGGCGACAGTTAGTAGGAGTTTATTCTTGACATAAGATCTCCCTCTATTTGCATGTATGTGAAGTATATGCGTAAATTAATCAGCGTATGTTCATAAAGGGATGCTTTATTCCCTTGGAATAAAGGAAGGGATGATTGTTAAAACTCTTTGCCTACAGCAGGAAATGTAATCCGTACCCTTCCTTAAAGTTTTATCTTTAATATAACTTACGTAGTTTATGTTTTACCGTGACTTTGTACTGTCGATAACGTGTTCAAAAATACAGTACCATCACTTTCATATTCTTTATAAAAGTAGAGATAGCATACATTTTGTACAGGATGTTTCAACAGTAGAAACCCATAACGATGGGGGCATTAGGCTGTACAAAATAAAAACTTAAAGTTCAAATCACATTTCCCTCCTTTGTACGTTTTAATTCTAATACAGATTATACTTTACACAACTTCCTTGTTAATAATGCTGTTTGGGGGTCGACAAACAATGAAAGCGACACCTTACATTGCCCTTGTTTAGATCAGTGATTCTCAAAGTACGGGGTACAGGTCCAAAGAGACCCTTAGTGGTTCATTAAGAACCTGCCACTGATGTACGAGGAGAGATATTAAATTGATGAATCACATATTAAATAACAAATGCAGGAGCATGTGGTATAAAAGTGAAATTTCGAAAGAGCGCTACTAAAGAAATGTTTGGGAATCTCTGGTTTAGTGTAGACAAGTGTTTGTTTTATAAAAATGGGTCCCTAGCAACTGGCTGGTTAACAAAGGAGGTATAGGTGCGCGTATGTTTTGGGGTCATGAATTTCACAGTTCACTTTACGTTTCTGTTAGCGATGCTCTTCACGCTCCACTTTATGTTTCGGCGCCCGACGTCTGTTTAAAAGAGGCCAGAAACGTTCCGATCGACTAGCGGTACCTTTTACAATTTTATTGCAAACGAAATAATTGCATTATAATTTTTTTTTGTACGGTCGAATTTGCTTTTTACACAGTAGCATATTATGACGAAATTGCTTTTGTAGTAATCATGTTTTTATGAAGTTGAAATGTATGCTTATTTCGCATAATAATTGCAAATCTTTAAGTCTGAATAAGCATAATAAAATTAAGCGTATCAAAAAAATATACATTAGCATATTATTTTATGTCGTATATATTTAAAAGTCTGAGCTTTTGTCGGTATTTTGTTTAAATTGTGATTTTTTGGAAATTATATTTAAGTACGAATTACTAATAAAATGATGAAATATGAATAATTTTCGATCTTACCGATAGAAAAAGTTAGGTTTATGTTAAGTTGATTATCGATAAAACACGAATAAAATGACATTTTCTAAAAATGATTCCTAGCTAGATCGATTTATCGCCCCCGAAACACCCTATATATACTAAATTTTATGAAAATCGTTGCCAGCTCTTCAAGGCATAGGCCTTGAAGAGCTGCTTCTTCTCTTCTTTCGAATTTATATTCGAAAAAAGAAATGAATAAATAGTATCCTATGTCCGTCTCCGGGCTCTAAGCTACCTCCTCACCAATTTTCAGCCATATCGGTAAAGCAGCTCTTGAGTGTAACTAACACGACTTTCTATTATATTATATATAGATTTGGTAGCGTTCAGTGTAAGTATTCAATTGTTTGCAGACACTCACGTCGAGCCGGTTTGGAGGGTGTCGGAGTTAGATCAATATTCCACACCTCTGTGAGCCTCACTCTATCGCCGCACCCTCACTATGCTTTCCTCATTGTTACTATGCAATTGTTTTGTTGCTATGTGAATATTAACTGATGTTAACGAGCACTCAACGCAAACACAGAACAGAATTAAATAGCAATGCATTCAGACATCTGCAGATAAGATATAAAAAAAAGGAAAAGATTAAGGCGTTCTATTTGTCTTCCACATATACGTTGCAAATTAAGGCTCATTTAAGTATTTTAGTAATTCTTTGTAAAAAAAAATGTTTTTTAATAAAAAAAAATTACAAATATCAAAAAAATTAAATACAAAAATGTGAGACATTCCGATTACGTAAAACCTCGACCAATTAAATGGCTTGCACTTGACCGTTTTTACTTTTAATTGCTAGTTAAAACAAAAGTCGCATAACGTAAAGTTATGAGAGGTCAATCAGAGCAGGTTCACACGGGCGTCGGTCGTCGGGCGTGCGTTGCTCGCGTGGTGCCGTGAGATCGATTGTAAAGTCAACACAAGGCTAGACGTGTTTGTAAAGGGTCGAGCCCTCGGCGAGCTTAGTGCTCTAGTGACGTCCCCGTAGGAATCGATTGATCGATGTTTAGTCATATTGCACTGACATGAAGAAATGATTAAATTTGAAAGCTTGTGTGTATTCAATGCATTACTAATTGCTTATTGTGTCCATCTAATTGTCTGAATTAAAAGCTTTATTTTTATGTATAGTTTTGTTCGTATATCTTAGTACGCATATTAAAAAAATTATTTAAATTTTTTTGTAACCAAAAAGTGTAATACAGATACACATACAAACTTTTTCAGTTCTCATTTGTTTATTCAATATTAAATACTGTAGTTGGTGGCGAGTACAACACTACTTGCACAATTTTACATTGCTTTGTGCAGGTGCAAACATTCCAACTGCATATTATGTTGTACTTAAGTAATTAGAGAGTGTAATTTGTTATACCAACATATATATTTTTATATTTTAACATAATACGTAGGTATATATCCACTTAGATTCATTTTTTTTCGCTATCAGATTACCTAATTACGCAATTTTAAGATGGGATTTTGTCAAACTCACTTTTTTGGTAAAACAAATGTTAAAAGGTTTTTTTACATTATTAATTTACATGCAATAGATATTTCTTTCGATTTAAATAAAACTGAATGAGTGAATTGTTTCATTCGTGGGCGAGTCAAGAATGTACATTTACTATCCCGCCGACAGCCAACATTGTTTCCTGTTCCATAAAAAAATACGAAACGCCTGTTGCATTTCGAGTGTTTTTATTCTGCGTATTGTTAGTTCCACGGACGTTTACATTACAAAAACAAACTTGTAAGACGCGTTAACATACGATAGCTGTCAGTTCTCATCATAATGTAGATATTATTGTTAGATTTTTTTTTTAAGAGAAGGGGACAAACGAGCTGCAGGAACACCGAAGTGATCAACGACACCCATGGACATCTGCAACACCAGAGGAACTGCAGATGCGTTGCCGGCCTTTAAGGAAATGGTATGCTCGCTTCTTGAAGATCCCTAAGTCGTATTGGTTTGGAAATACCGCCGAGGACAGACCGTTCCACAACGCGAATGTGCAAGGCAAGAAATTGCGCGTTGTGGAACGCCAGCCATCCAGATGGTGTGGATGGAACCTGACGTTCTGTCGTGTCGTCCTATTACGGAACTCGGCGGCAGGAATCGAAGAAGATTAAAATATATTAATCCTTACATCTTCTATACGTTTCAATATTAATAGATATTTTGTTGAATATTTGTTAGAATGTTCTGTGGACGCAAAAGAAAGTTTGTGCCCAAATAAGACTTGTAAAACATCGTGATGCAACCTGCACATATCTGAGGAGAAATTCAAACATTGTGTGAAGTCAACCAACCCGCACTTGGCCAGCATGGTTGACTATGGCCTAATCACCCTTAACTTTGAGTGGGCTCCGAGCCCCTCGGTGGGGACGTATAGTGATCTGGTGATGACATGATGATAGTTTAAACAATGACATAATTTATACTAAAATCACCTTTATTTTATTTCAATAAGTTGCCGAAAATATTCTAATCTTTGTTGAGTGTTTGTCATTTAATTTTTGGAGGAGTTATCAAGGTTGCTTGCCAACTTAAGATGTAAAGTTGGTTTAAAACTCTGTTTCTCAATTATAAATTAAGTGTCATTTGACGTAGACATAAGAATGTACTCTAGAAGAAAAAAACAGGACAGGAACATGTAGTTTAATAACATAGTAAACATTTAAGGTTCGCAAATGAGTCACGCTTGCTATGACAAACACTACACACACGAGCAGTTACGTGGGAATTCACAATTAAAAGAACATTTTTCAAATTAAAATTTACTTTCTTGTTGCGTTAAACGTTAATTATAGAAAAGCCAGTATCTTGTTTTATCATTATACTAGCGGTCGCCCGCGACTCCGTCCGCAAAAAGTCCATAATTAGTAGCTTCAGTGTTCTTCCAGACTATGTTCTTTTTGTATGCCAAATTTCATCGTAGACCGTTCAGCCGTTCTGGAGATACTTTCAAACAAACATCTATTCATCCATCTAAACATTCGCATTTATAATATTAGTAAGATAAGATTTAATTATTTTTTCTTTCATGAAAGTAAGCATTTAAAAAAAAAATATTAAGCAGTAGCACTCTAAATTCTGCAAATGAAGTAAGGGTGGGGGACGATGCGATCGATGAATGAAAATGGATTGCTAATATAATTAATGATGGATGGGGGCTGTTCCCTACGGGGAACATTCATCAAACCGTAGACATATAAGGATCGAGACACACTGGCGCATTTACTTTTAAATTTATATTATTGGAATATAAATTTGACAATCTAAATGATGACATTACAAATGGTTATTCATGACAGGAGTATTTAATAATGTGACATATTTAATAATGTTATAATACTAATATTATAAATGTGCATGTTTAGATGATCAGATGGATGGATGTTTATTTAAAGGCATCGCCAGAACAGCTGCGTGGATCTCGCTGCATAGATGTAGAACATAGTCTGGAACAACACAGGCTACTACAGGGATTTTTTAAATTACGCGCAGATGGAGTCGCAGGCGACAGCTAGTATCATAATAGAAAAACTATTTACAATGTCTTATGAGTAATTGTAGAATCTATTGTGGTTACATTTACCTAATAGAACCTCTCTTTTATCTAATAGACATTTTACGTACAAGTATGTTATGAGGTCGATCAATCTAAAAGTTTCTTCCGACAACTGACAGTAAAGCAGCAATTAAGTTTGGAATTCTTGTGTACGATAAATTTAATTTGACGTTCAAGTGTTCGACCTAGATGCGCGACCGCACTGGCAATGCGGCTAACAGTAAAGAGATGTTGATTCCGTAATGGAGAGCGCACTTGCAGACATCTGTATTGACCGCAACCACTCAAGCACACGACTACACCTGTCCCGAATTCGACGGCTCCTATGCATTACAGAAAAATACTAATAAATTCTTCAGGAAAGCCATTTTAATAATTCTCGTGAAAAGAGTTGAATCTCATCTTTGTTATATGAACATTAAGTGACCTAACTCTAGTGAATCGAGACCTTATGAATTCTTTCACAAAAATGTATAGTTAAGTATTCTATCGAAAACAATTAAACGACATCTTTGACGACACGAAATAAATTAATTTCTTGTTTCTTTTGTCGTTTAACAAAGAAATTAAATTATAATGAAAAAAGCGTGTCAATTAGAAATAAGCGAGTTTAGAAATGAAGACTATGTTATGTCAAATGAGTCAAGACTTAGAGGTTCTGGGTGATAATTTTGACTTCCATAAGTACCTATGTAGGTATACAGAACTCAGAATAGGTTATTTAAAATTAAGCGACGTTCATTTTGATGTATAATCTTTGACGGCTGACGCACCTGCGTTGTTCACAACATTCTTAAATCAAAACGAACATATAAAACAGTATTTACGATGCCCCGGCGAACTATCCTGTAATACTAAACAACAGTTAGACATCTTGCTTAATTAGAAATAAGTATTTGTGGCCACATAATGTGTTTTTATGTCTCTAATAATAACTTGGCCTTTCGTGACACAAGGCAACATAAATCGTCGAAACTAATATTGTATGGTTGCATCGCGAGAATCGCGTTGCGCACGCTCCGTACACGACGCGCGTCGTCTATTCGGCCAGCACAAACATAGCGACATGTCAATTGTATAAATTTGCTTTGCCATCTTAAAAATCGCAGTAACTTTTCTCACGACGATTTTAACAAACATGTTGTGAGGGACTGGCTTTGTCGACAACGCGAGCTGTGTTTGGATCTCTATGACATAGCTTTGCGCAAGTCGCTTAGCGACTGTGTCAGCGGGTTTAGATGATTTACATTGATTAGTGTACTGAGGGCCTATACGTTAATCAAAAATCAATCAAGCATTTTCAGACATTGCGTCATAACTGTTCGGTTATTGTGGTACAACGGTCGCCCTACTTTGTGGCTTCATTAAAACATACATATATACATACATCAATTTCGTGGCATCTCGCCTCGTCTCATTATTCAATGTCGGCACGCGAACCGCTCCTTAGTTTTCTGTTACATCAAACGTTTAACTATGCTCTTTCCCACGTAAATTCTATTTCTTATGGGACATTGAACTTGAAATTACGTCACGTTAGTATTAAAGTGTTGCAAATCGGAAGATATTGTATTTCACTTTTGTCCGAGGTCGAATGTGAACGAATTTGTTTGTCCACTCACGTAACGAGACGATCTGAATTTTATTAAAACAGAAACAGTATCGTGAATGCATCGGGCGTGACGTGCAATCAGATGACTAGTACCATAATGCTTGCCTGTAGCCTTGTTGAATTTCTGCATACAATAATATATGTTATATTACATATTAATACAGCTTATTCGTAGAAACAATGCATAAGCAGAGCAATAAAACTGTGAATAATCGAATGACGAACGTATAATGACAACTTATTCTACGCGATGAATGTTAAAGTATTATCGATGCCTATCCCATCGCACATATTCATTTGTGAACAAAACTGAAGAATCTTTAGAAATTAACTAAGACAGCTTATGTAATAATAATAGGGCAATGACACTGAATAATTTTTAGTTGTGAATACAAACCGATTCGTGTTCTTTTTAATTTTAACGAATGCTTATTTATTTTATGCGCTATGTTGTTGATATTGTGTTTTGATACAATTAAATTACGACACCCAGTGGTAGATGCCAGCAACAACAAGATCTGTTGCACGAATGGGCCTCGCCGTTTAAAAGAATCTTGAATCTTGAAAGAAAATCGTGAAGTGGAAGCTTAATTGTAGTTATATTTCTCTTCCCACCCTTTTCTTAAAAGGAAAGAATGGGAAGGAGCAGTGGACTTTATTTGAAGAAGGGAAATATTCTCCTTCTGTGCGACTACTCCTCCTTCGTTTAAGGTAGGCAAAGCATTGCAGATGTCTATGAGCACCGATCAAGTGGTCGCGTGTTTGTTTGCTACCTTACAATATTAAAAAAAAATTAAAATCTCTAGATATCGTAAATCATTACCTACTTAGCAATGGTGGTCGTCAGCGAGAGTTCAGGGAAAGTGGTACCGTCGACAATTGCCACCTCATTTGTACCGTTATAGAATTGTAAAGCAGGTTTTAATAACAGTGCATGGTGTATTTCTATGCGGTGAGTTGCATACGGCGCGTATTCCAATAATAATTAATATAAAAAGTGGCAAGTAGAGACACGCAGTGGAAACAGCTTTTGCATGGAAAAGGAAATTTAAACTCATTAAAGATAAATGACATATAATATTAATATTTTTTAGCAAGGAGGTTTTAGCATACACTTTTTGATTTCTCACTTTCCACTTTATCGGAGGTTAAAGTTATTGTGTCGTCACTAAGAATCAGGTTCTATTATTCTCTTGATAACCAATAAACGCAACTGACTTAGCCTCTATTACACTCCGAAAAAGAATGAGATTCGAATAACGCCTCTTCAAAATCCTTTACATTGTTTTAGACCAAATGAATATGCCTAATCTTACTAATATAAGAAATTAGATTGTATAGGTAAATGGATGTTTGTTAAATGGTATCTCCAGAACGGCTGCCTTGATCTCGCTAAAATTTGACATAGGTGTAGATCATAGTCAGGAAGAACATATAGGCTACTAATTAAGTTTTTATTTTTAGTTTAGCGTGGAAGCAGTCGCGGGCGTCAGTTAGTACACGAAAAACATTTCTATCTCTGGCAGGAGAGCTAAGGCGTAGTAATATATACAACATTTATATCTCTTTTTAAGATTTATTTTAAATAAAGTGCCAATAGTCTTGGAATTCAAAGCAATATGTAGATTGTAGAATAAATTCAAGAACTCTTCAGTATTCAAGATGTAAACGTATTCCGTTACTGCCTCTGGTCAGTATGAAAATGTATTCAGTCTACTCTGGACATAACTGGAACTAATTATTTTAATATATTTACTGTAACATTTCACGTTTCAACTGCTACATACAAGTCTATATTTGAATGCGGAAATACTTTGATATGAGGTATGTTCGGTTCGACAAATATATTAATATGAAGGTCGTTTAAAGGTTATTTAATAAGGTTAGTTGACATAGGTATTAATCTGTTTGGAAATTACAGAATTAACAGATTATTTCTAATGTTATTTGCAATAAAAGTACTCACCGTTTGTTTCAGAGACCAAAATTTATGTATAAAACGTATCGTCATCCTTATCTTTGACTAAGCAGACATACAAAAGTTTTAAACGAGGAGTTTGGTCTCAGAAACACACGGTAATACGATAAACTTAGCAAAGATAGAATTCCAGTTCTTTATTTATTAGTACACAAATTTATTGTATATATATATCCATAATGGTTTTAGAGAAAATCTCACATAAATACATAGTCAAATCTTACGAAATAGTACATTATGTAAAGTAAATTGTATGTAATATTTGTTTAGAAGTTTCTTAGTTATTCAACTATCTGTCAATACTCGTGCAAACATAAAAGGAAAAGGCATTCTAATGGAATGTCGTCTATGATCCTAAACTTTAAGTGACTGGATCTGTTAAGTATGCTCTTCGCATCGGTCAAATAAAAACAAACAATAAGTTCTAAACTTCCTTGTTTGTGGACGTTTTGAATTAATATATATTTATAAAGACAAGATGTGGGTTTACTTCAATCCTCGCCAAAAGTGATTAAATTTATTTATAAGTCGGCAGTTGTTTACCTAGTCCGTTTCTATATAGTCAAAGTCAATCGTTACCGTTGTCTCCTCTTTGCTTCAATGGATCACAGACGCGCTCTTTTCACTTTTCTTAGCGAAACTTTATTCTCTTAAATAGTAAACCGGTTATTACATTAGCGTGGTTGTCTATTGCCGAAAGATCTCTACAATATTACGCTGTTATTCTTTTAAAAAAAACGTCTTTGTAGGGGGTGTTACATTTGTGGAGACTGACATTTATAAAAACGTAAATCAATGTATAAAAAGACTGTACATATATTTGCAAAATTCAAATATAACATCACTTTTGTAATTATATAAATATCTAAATAAAAAATGTACAAAATTATCTCTACAAATGTTTTAACATCCTGTTTCTGAAATAGCGGAGGCGTTTATCAAATGTAATTTAGAATATGTGAACATGCGTACAAAAAATGCGTGATATAAAGTTTAAAAAATATTTGAATAGTCAAATCTGTTTTCAATCTCTAAAGTCATTCTTTCTGAACATGATCCCACGTGATGTTACGCGGTGATGTGGTCGAAAGATTGTACGCGTTAGTTAAGTAAATATAAGTCGTAGATAAACAAATTAAATTGTGCAATGTCTTCAAAATAATGTTGATTTTTTTCGCAAATAACATTCACGGTAAGATTGTAACACGCAACATACTGACATCACTCTCAGTATCATTGAAAAAACGGAGATAACACTATTTTTAAAAAGGTGTCTTTGCAGTGAGAACTCACGCTTAAAAATACACTGCACTATCAAAATTTCTTACATGATATTCACAACCGTTTATACGTGTTTGTGCGTTCATTCGTAAATCCGATGAATGTTCGTTGCAGCAATGAAAGGAGCCGAATGGTGGCGTGGTGAGAGCTTCATGCATTACCACAACACGCAACCGCCTTCGTATCCGCTGATAGCAATCGCGGTCATACGCAAATGTTGGCCAAATTATTATTAAAAAATGTTTGGTCATGGGACAAGTTTATCAATAAAATATTTTTCTGCATTGTGCTTTCAAATTTGTCTTCCTAATATTTTTAAATTATTCTTTAAGATACAAGGCAAGTCCTCAAATATTGACGGGACTCATCTCTAATAGTCCTTCATTTATGGTTACTGTAAGATGTTTATCAATTGCTCAATAACATTGGTTGAACCATATTGGCGACTACAATTTAGGCGTGCCGTGAATGACGGCAACCTTGACTTTCGTAAAGGCTCGACTCTCGCCTCTCGTGGTAATGAATACTTACGTAGAAAGTTAATGGATAAAACTTAATGTGGTTAAACTTAAACGTATAAGTAAATGGATTGATTTAAGTTATTAACGTAAATAATATTATGTAAGATAAACTAACGATGGTGCTAGAGTCATATAATAAATGCGAAAGTTTGGATCAATAGTTACTATGCAACTCAAAAACAGCAGCAAGGATCTGATTGACATTTGAAACAGATATAGATTACAGTCTGTAACACTCTTTGTTTTTTTTATGCTGAAATATTTAATGGCAAATACTGGTATTCGATAAAACGTTAGTCTTTCATAGATAAATGATGTCCAAAAGAAATAAAGGACGTTGAAATAAATCCATCATATGAATTAAACTTGACGTATGCATTTTGTCTTCATAGGATTTAAATTAACCGCATTAGGGTAATGTTATCGTGACAGATTCTATTTAATTCATTACTAAGCTATATCGCTTTGTTAAATTAATTTTATACGATCATAAAAAAGGACTAATTTTGCGTTAAGACCTTGATATTTAAGGACCACGAAAAATAATTAAATATTTTATGTAGATGAAGACTTAGTTAGTCTTTATTTGCGACATATTTCACAGTCAAAGGTTCGATCCTAAAATTTAATTTTTTGGAATTCTTATGCACAAAACAATTAGCTAGATTAATTTTGTTTATGTTTTAGTGCTTTAATATATCTTAATACCACAAAAGGTCGTCTAATTGATGAAATACCTTTAACATATTTTTCTTACAAACTAGCTGTCTAACTAGCTATGACACTCTGCAAGGGGTCTACGTCAGCGAAAAAAAAGTTTGGGGGTCCATGAAATGAAAATGGGGGTCCACGATAGTGAATCTCAACACATACACTGATAGTACCTTTTATATTTACTTACATCATACTATTATATCTTATCTTAAACATGTACATTATTTATAAAAGTACCTATGAAGTAAAAAAATTATTATATATGTTTAGAAATTTACAGGACATCAATATCAGGTAAGGGTCTACCCAACACGGATAAACATGGCAAGGGGTCTACGACACAAAAAATTTTGGGAACTCTGATTTAGCGGAATGAAATATAAATATCTTTAATGTTTTAAAAGTTTGGTTACTTTAATATTAAACGAATTAATTACGAAATTTAATTTAATTTTTCTCAAATGACGACAGCGCAAGAATTTGTTCGAGTGCAACGGGTAATGTCCTGTTAACTGTTACTTACGGTACTAAATGGATTACTCGACTCATATTGCGTTAATCCTTGATCGCGAATGTTCTTAATTTGTATGCGGGCATGCGTGAGAGAACGTTGAAAGGATTCGAGATGTAAAAAAAAATTGTTGCCAACCAGTTTCAAGTCAACAATATGCATTATTTTGTTAATACATTTATTGTTTTTTAATAAAGCAATTTTTCATCGGGCGCGATATTATAGTTTGTATATTTATTTTATCTGATTAACCGTTGGTTTCTAAGACCAAAATCATTTTATAAAATATATCGTTATCTTTGACAAAACAGATATAACAAGAAAATATTTTAAACTGAGATTTTCGTCTTAAAAACCTACAGAAGATTAACGTTTTGTGTTTATGTGTCGTGTCAAAAATCCAAAAAAAAATAAAATAAAAAAAAAGTGTCGTATAAAATATATTTTTATATAGTTTTTTAAAGACAGGAAATATCGTTGTAATACATTTTTTATGATAGTGGTTACTTGTCGTTAGGGTTGTCACAAAGTACCAACTAATTTAAAATTCAAAAATGAGACGTTCCAAAATTTTATACGTAACCCAAACTTAAGTCGTGTCCTAACAGCAATATAAAAATTCCAAGGTTACTTCGGTCATCCAAATTAAAAATTTGATGCTCTAATATTGAATTAATTCAAGTTTAAAGTAGGTCATTCTAAAAACATCTTTAATTCATTTAAATATTTACTATGCATTTATTATATGTTTTTTATCGTTTTGTCCACCGTTCTTCCATCTTGATTTATGGTAACGTTATCGGTAGTGGAATTTTGACTATTCATCTGAATGTATTCATTATTTACAGTATTTTGTTTAATCCATCTTTTAAGACCTTATCGGCCATGTCTTTTACCTGCATCGACATTTTTTTATCATTTTAATTTTATTACTATTGCTAATTTTATAAAACAAATTCTTAGCTTGAAAAAAATATTTTGAAAAAGTTTCTATAATAAAAATCAACACAATATAATCTTACTTCTTACGAATTAAAGGCGAATGTTTGGATAGATTTTTTTTTACGTTTTATAAGCTAGCGCTGATGATGATGTTTGCTAGAAGGTATCTCCAAAACGGCTGAACGGATCTCAATGAAATTTGGCATACACATAGAACATAGTCTGGAAGAACACTTAGGCTACTAATTATTTTTTTTTAATTCGCGCGGACGGAATCGCGGGCGACAGCCAGTGTCACATATAACATATTTAGTTAGGAAGCTCCTAGTCTCTTTTGGTGTCAATCCTTGACATTTATCGCTGCTTATTAATTTAAAGATGCTACGTGTTTAGCAACAACATGTCACCACAATTCATCAATACGTTCGATGGTCAATTAACGACAATTGTTTTGAATCAGGACAAGGTTCTGGCTACCTTAAAAGTTCAAGTTCACTAGGCCTCTGACGAACCACAGTAATGTTGACATTTTCTTTAACATTACAGTGTTGCTGTAAATTTACAGATTACTAGTTGTCGCCCGCGGTTCCGTCCGGGCGGGATTAAAAAGAAAAGAATATGCATATAAAGTTTCATAAAAATCGGTCAGGCCGTTTGAGAGGAGTATGATGACACGAGAATTTTATATATAAGATGATAAAATCATTTGACTGTGGTAGAGCCAGTGAAATTCTCCGGCTCCACAGACTGCCGAAATAGAGTATATTATGTATTTCATGATACATGTCATGAGTTCGAGTGATTATGGGCAGAGATCTTTACGATATTTTAGCAATACCAAGTAGCTAACTAGTAACTATTTAATTTTATTTTGTTACATAAACTTAGCCGCCACACTACATGGAACAAAGAATCAAAAATACATTCCGATCTGATACCGTCATTAGCTCGCCTTTGTTTCACGTTACAAAAGTGTCTGCCGCCGCAATAGCGAATCTAATTAACAAATACCCGCCATATCTGAGATGAATCTATTACTTTATATTAGCGTAACACAATGAAACATCTTCATTTATAACTTTAACAGTCTTTATGTTGGTACGCTTGAAGCAAAAATATTTTTAATCTGTATGTTTCCAAAGAAATTGTCCAGGCGCTAGACTAATAGAATTGACGGATATCTGGCAGCCTAAAAATATGAAAGATTATAAAAAAAAAACATACCATACAATTTGCATTTTTTCCTAAAGTGTCATGGGTTTTTAAATTAATTAATAGTTGTATTTACAACATTGCAAAACATTTTGCAAGCCGCAATTTATGAATAGGCACAAGTACCGAACGATGTCATAAAACCAGTCCGCGTGGCCGCTCGTTACGGGATTTAGAGTTGCAGCGGCCAGTCATGCAGTGACCACCGGTGGCCGGACAAATTGCAATTACGTACGTTATCTGCGACTGTCAGGGTCAGCGGGGGAACGGCACGGCCCACACTATACTTACTACATAGCGCACTGACTTTCTTTGGCGCGAAGGGAAAATTTTAATTCGCTCTTATAGTTGTTAAAATTGCAGCGTAGGAGATAATGTGTTTTGGAATGACATTGGAGAAGAATTGTCTATTTAGGTTTAGTTAAGTTTACTAATCTTACTATCTTACCAATATTATAAGTGCAAAAGTTTAGAGGTTGGATGTTTATTTGAAGGTATCTCCGGAACGAAACGAACATCCAGGTCAGCGTGGTTGACTATGGTCTAATCACCCTTAACTTAGGGTAGGCTCCGAGCCCCTCGGTTGGGACTTATAGTCAGCTGATGATGATGATCTCCGGAAAGGCTCAACGGAGTTTGATGAAATTTGGAATATACAGAACATAGTTTGGAAGAACACATAGGCTACTAATTAAGTTTTTTTTAATGCCGCGCTGTTTTTTTTAATAATCTCTCAATTTTTCTACAAAAGTATATATTCACTCTTATTATCTTTAAGAAGAAAATAATCCTTGTATAAGAAATTCTTTTTTGTTCTTTACAGTTTATTACAAACTTCAATAAATAAGTCAGCTTTCTGTTTATCCTGAGTTTAAACTTAAAACAATGCTATTTTTATGCAAATTACCATAGCTTCATGTAATGTATACGTTTGCTTCATTACACGTTTCGCATTACGGTGATATTAAAAATGACAGAACAATTAATGCAAAGTTTGTTCCATGGACATTATTGCTAATATAAATTAATGTAAACGCAATTTTATGCAATATTTGACTGAAATACGACCTGATCAAAAATCTTCTTAATTATTTTACTGAAATTATAAATACTAGTGTTCAGATGGATGGATGGATGGATGTTTGTTTGAAGGTATATCCAGCTCATCGGATTTTGATGAAATTTGGCATAAATTATGTAGAACATACCTTATTTTTAATACCGCGTGGACGGGATCGCGGGCGACAGCTAGTGATTATTAAAACTTAATTTGTGTTTTTAAACCAAAGGTAACTAAAACACTGTAAAGAAGTTACATTCACAAAATGCGTATTAAGACATTTGATTATAAATATCCACTATACATTATTTGTTTGAAGATCAAATTAGTTTTTAAACTCAACAACCTTCATGTCATCAATTTAAAATTGTAAAAGTAATCTCCATTCAACGTCTACATCACAGTAGCTTCAAATTGAACCTTTAAAAACGCATCTATCAATTCGTTTTATTACCAACAGTGTATTGAACTGTTGAAGACCTTTATTTTCTACTCATTTAAGTGTAGCCATTTGAAGGTTATTCAAAGGTCACTTGACAACAAACAACCAAACTTGTCACATGTATAAACGCTTAATTTTAGCCCATAACATAGTTATAGACCATAAGTGGGAAGCGAATATAATTCTTTGACTGTACGTGCGTGTCATTTTCCTTTGAACTATCATACGACCTGCGCATGCGCTGGTTTTGTAGCATTAATGTTAGAGTAAAATGGGTCAAAGTTGTGGCCTGTGAAAGTTTACAATAACCCTGGTAATGATGGATGCAAGAACCACGTCCAATACAATCATAATTCAAACGTACTCAAGTACTACGTCTTTACTTGACGACATAATGTATCTTTTCAACCAACATTGTAAACGTCTTTACAAATGCTTATAAAAAACAAGCTATCGCCCAACTACGTCCGCGCGATATTAAAAAAAACTTAAATAGTAGACTATGTTCTTCCAGACTAAGCTCTACATCTATGCCAAATTTCAGCGAGATTCATACAGCCGTTCTGGAGATACCTTCTAACAGACAACCATCCATCCATCCAAGCATTTGCATTTATAATATAATATTAGTGAGATTGCTGTTAATTCGCATTACATTTCACAGAGTAAAGACTGTATTTTTAATTACTAATTGACAATTATTATACAGCGTGTTTCAAAAAGTTTGTGGAAAGAAAAATATTTTAAGTCTTTATTATTTGTATAGGTTAAATCTAGACTTAAAATTGAGACGAATCTAGTCTAAATAATTACACGCAATAACACTTTTATTTGCCAACATTAAGAGTAATACAAGTGATTGTATATAAACGGTTAGTCCGGTCTAGAATCTAGACAGTAACAGGCGAAGGTCAGACCACGTAGATAGTAAATTGGAGCCATTTTGTAACGAACCTTTTAATAAAACATTTGAAACGCTTTATTATAGGGTTCATTATAAAATTAAACGATCCGTTGACCAGCAAGGGGATCGATCGAAGCGTGTCTTAAATAAAAAAAGTAATTATTGTCTAGACGTGTTATTTTTCCAGCTGTTGTACGAGAAAAAAGAGTATACTGCAGCCAAAGCAATTTGAAACGTACATCATTTTAGTAATGGCGATTTTTATTCTATATTTAAATGGTTATTTAAAATATTAAATTAGCGTGGCAAATGAGCGACCGGCTGTCTGAATTCGCTGAAATAGCGAAACAATTACTACCTATAGATATTCGCAATTGCAGATGCGTTGCCTTCGACAAAAGAGGGGCAACGTCGTGATATTGCCATGCAATACATTTCTAATGTACTCCCGTGGTATTTTAGAAATTTATCTGCGAGCTAAACTAATGCAGTTTTGTCATCTCTACACAAGTGAGGCTAATGGAAATGAGAAGACACTGCTTTAAATATTATTAGAAAGTGTATTTTAATGAGTTGTGAAAGAAAATAGCTAAACCATGTGACAACTAACACATGCTTACTATAAGTAGTATATTATATTGCAGATATTTTATATTATATATGTAGAAAGTATTGTAATATTCAAACTTTATGGAATCTCGTTTAGCTACGCACATGTCTGTCAGGGCTTTGCCCTGTTCCTATATCCCTTTAGGTCCGGCCAATATTATGTATTTCGCAATACCATATAATGTGCTGTAAGCCAGTATAAAGTTTTGATGGCACTATACTCTTTAGAAAGTGAGTTGTGTATACATAGAGCTATATAGCTTATACGCAACGAAACCGCATAATGTGAACGAACAACCGCAATAACTAGACACCCCAAACACACGTAAGGTTTTCGAAACACTTTATTAGATTCGGTCGCATTGTGGTCGTGACGCGTCGTGTGGGGTAAGTGGAGACGAGATGCCGTCATTTGCACACCATTGTTACCCAATTGACTATCAACGTTCATATTTGTTTACCAGATCAAGTATAGAAAGTATGTTCGTTTAAAATTTTAATAATAAATACAAGAAATTGATGTGACGAAATTTATTATCTTACCAGCTGTCGACCGCGAGTCTATCCGCTCGGAATTATAATAATAAGAATTAAATTAGTCTATGTTTTCCTTCACTATGCCAAATTTCATGGAGATTCATGCGAAAAAGATAAAAATTAATCTTAAAACAAGTACTTCAGAATATTTCCTAAACCAATATTATGTTAAAATTATTATGTATTTAAACACCTTGATAAAAACCTACGGCATAGATTAGGCATTTGATTACAAACGTAAAACATTTGATTTTCCGTAATGTATAAATAATAGGCTCATTAGATCTTAATGTCGAATTTATCACGAAATTCAAAGCCGCACTCCTCAACCCGTAACGATCGACCTTCGCCACAAGTCGCATACAAACATAGTTACCCTAATTGTCGGTCTCAGCTTTTTTTAGAGAATATGACAGAGATATAACATATCGTAACCGTAACCTCATATAAACGATGACGTATTATGAATAAACAGACAAGTCCTGGTTTCACACGGATAGCAAAGTTTGCATTATTTCGCCATACTCTGTGCCTACGTAAAGCTTTTAAAGTAAAGGCGATGATTAAACTTTTAACTAACATTTAAGTTCTGTGCATTTCCTCTGTCGATTAAATGTAGGTAACGCATCTGTAATTGCATATTTCTATGGGCACCGGTAGATTCGTTATTTCGGATTCAGGTAGCCGCTTGCTCGTTTGCCACCTTTTAATATCTTACTAATATTATAAATGCGAATGTTTAGATGGATGGATGGATGTTTGAAGATATCTCCAGAACTGCTGAACGGATGTTGATGAAATTTGGCATACATAAAGAAGATACTCTGGAAGAACATATAGACTAAGGTTTTTTTACACCGCGCTGGCAACAGAACAGTCCTAATAGTTTTCTTGGGTTGATAAACCGGCAAATTATTCAAGTATATTTATCAAGTTTATCAAACATTTATATCCGTATTATGTGTTGCTATATCGTAATTCTATCCAAGCGACGACCTTAATTTCATAATATAGATCATTACAATGACAATGATGACATACGGTACGAAAGGTCATTGCGTTTTGTAATTGCTCCAACTCAACGTAATAGAGCAACGTTGCTAAATTTCAGCAAAAGCAAACGCGCACCAAGAATTTGTATTACGATATAACAATGATAAAATGATTCATAAAGAATAAAGACAGAGATTTATTATCTGTGTTACATAAAATATGATTTCTATAGAACCTGTTTGGTGAACTATATGATGCTAAGTCTGGCGCTTTGTGTGTTTTTTTATATCACTGATTGCTTTATTGATTGCTTAAGAGAGAATAGATTATTGTACGAATGATAGTATTGGTATAGTTTTGTTTTTAATTCCTTAAACAAACTTTGATGAGCCAACCATTAGAGCAGTTTAGATGAAAAATGTATAAAAGATGAAGTAATGCAACTATTTAAACAAGAAGCTTATATTGGCTAAGACAAAATTAGATACCACTCACAACGGTTGCTCAACAAAGAATCCCCAACTATCGTGACGACATTCTGATTGTGGCCTATTAGCATGCAAATGCCGTTTGCCTTCTCTCCTCTTTGCTATGTTTACTGCAAATCTTTAAAACCTTGTCGCATTCCTTAACAGTTAGTAAAGGGGAAAATACTTGTTTTAAAATTAAAATATCGCTTCTAAATATCAATGATTTTGGTCAAGGTTGTTAATTATTCTAATTAGGTTTACTCCATTTCGCTTAAATCTACGTTTTTTTATCGAGAAAACCTTCAATTTAAAGTTTAAAGTGCTTTTTACGATTGTCCCAATTATAAACATTTTAAAATCTTCGCTCCTTATTCGTTATATTTGGATATAGTTAATATTAAAACATTCACTAACCTTTCAACAAGAGGCTGCACGTTGTCCAGGAACTCAAAACCGGCGTGTGTAGTATAAGTTATAGTTTCATGGCACAGTATTATTCCATGGTCAGCACGCACATAATTTTTCAACACCCAAAAGTCACCTCTTTGTATAGTTTGAGGAAGGAAATCTTTCTCGTTGCAGCCGAGGAGCGTCCGTAGTCGCGCTAGAGTTGCGTCGGTCAAGGCATTCTCATCCACAATATCAAGTATCGTTTCATTTGTCGTTTCTGGTTCGGATGGCACTATACTAAGTAGTTTTTTCTCTAGTTCTGCAATCGATGCTGTACTGGATGCCGTTTTATTAGTTGTCGCCATCGTAGAAGGCGTCTTCTGGGACGTTGATTCTTCGATGTTTTTTACACTCGACTCGATAGGTCTAGTTTCAGTTTCATTCCGCACCTCATCTCTGTTGAGGTATCGGAATTCTGCAGTCCTTTCGGAGCCGTCGACCGTGATAGGAACCCATTCGACTCCCGGCGCTCCGTTGCCGGAGAGATGTAGGGCCGCGTACAGCAGTACGACAATATTAATGACGATACTCACTCTAAAGACAAAGTTACGTCGGTTTCCCAACATCATTATAACAATTTAGGCACTTGCACTTAATATGTAACTAGTTGTGCTACAACGTCCTCCGTCGTCCTCTAGGACGCAATTTCCTATAGGGTCCTGTACGTGTCAGCATCACAATTTATTGTGTCATCAGCGCGCGTGTGGAGGTAGACGCCACGCCGACGCCTCGCGCTCCTTCTTTTTCTGTAACAAACAAATGATGCATCTTAGAACATTCTTGACGACAATGGTGCAAGAAGAAAATCTAGTCAAGGTAAATAACAATATAGATACTTTTGATCTTGCATAGGAATGTCGCCTTCTGTATTGTGCAATACGTCGTCAAAGTTTTAACTGAATCATTTATTTTCCTCTAGCATTGAGGAATTTTCTTTATTTTACAATTATATGTCAATGTCAAAAAAAACTTCCAAATGATTTTTTTACATAATTATTGCAAAAGAAGAATAAAACCTTCTTTAGTAATACGCCTGTTTAGCGTAAATCCTCGTATCTTATGGATAACTAAGCAATTATTCATCGGAAATTGAAATGATTTTATTTCTAACTGGTTCTTAGAAATTTACTTATATCAATGCGTAGTTTAAGAAAAAATCAGTTGAATCGTCTATGGAAATTTATAAAAATAATTTATAGAAAGCAATACACCTATAAATTTGCAGAAATATTAATTCGCGTTAATACACTAATAAGTATTCTAAAGGCATTAGTGGTTGCGACTGATGCGGCAATGCAACGGGTTTACTGGTTATTCTTTAATTAGCAGGTCGTGTCCTGATTAACGTTATCAGTGAGAGATCGTTGTTGTTGAGATAAATATCTCCGTCGAACACAGAACTACCGACTCGGATATAATCTATGAACCAATCACGTCCCAGCTTACATTTTAAACCCCATTTCCACCATGTGACTAACAGCGCGACTGCTATATCTATGAAGAGTTAACGAGTTTGTATAAGAGGTAATTCCACTGGTGCGGCCTTATCTGCCGTAGTGGCACATTCGCGCGGCTAGTTGCTTAGTGTAACATGGATCTTAGATATTATCTGTGGCGGCCATTTAGTTCAGCTATCAAGTGTGCTATTTTTACAACGACGAGTTCACACGTTTTGTTTTTATATTGATTCTAATGTTGTCTAGAAGATAACATGTGGTTAAAAGTTGTTTTTATTCTCCATTAATTAAGGCCTATACATGTATGACTCGGTTATATCAGGTTATTCGCATTTATTATAGTTATGAGTGTTAGGCATTTTAAATAAGTTTTATAGGAAAGTTTCTAATATAAAATATGTACTTTTTCCTAGTGTGAAGCAAATCATAAAATTATTATAAAAAGTCAAAGAGAAATAAATGGTAATTTATTAAATAAATGCAGTTGCAAGTTCTATATTAAGTCGTTAGAATTTGCATAAAACTAGAGTTAATGCTCTCAGACATGACCGCTTATTAAAGACGAGGAGCAAAAAGTGTTCGTAGAGCGACATATTAACTATATTCAATAATAGGAATTATAAAAACCGCTGCAAAAGCAGTTTAATTTCACGCTATGGTAGTCGAATATAGAGTGTTACGCTCTATATTACTCTACATTAATGTTACACTCTATATTAGTGTTACAATGTATATTCAATCCTTTTTTTATAATGATTTTTATACGAATAATATGTGTTAATAATTAATCTATATATGTCTATTAATAAGAAATCTACATGCTCAATATTTTACTCTTATTTTAATAAATTTTAGTGTCGATACGAACACAACTGAAAAACCAACAACTTAGGGTTGTTGGTTTCTAATTATACTTATTATATTTTAACCAATTACATTTTTTCTCTAAAGGTTCATATTATTATTTCTGTTTTATATCGTAACTTCCGTTCCCATGAAATAAAAAAGGTAATTCGCATTTACGGAATTCAATTCGAAAAGAGCTATTTAACATTTTTTAGCTTCACAAGACGCCGACTAGTGCATCCTTGTTCCATTCAAGGTAGTACTTTGAGAATTAACGACCTGATATAAGATTTATGTGCGAACGAAATAACCTTCCATGGGGGATTGTGGGTACTATAAGATTTTTTACTTCAAACACTTTAAGTACTCACAGTTTTTATATGTCTTAAGTGGTTTAAATGAATAGCTGTTTACTTTGCAATTATTTTTTTCGTCAAAATTTTATTTACAAATTAACTATCGCCCGTGACTCCGTCCGTGTATAATTAAAAATAAACTAATAGCCTATTTGTTTATGCAGATTATGTTCTTCATCTGTGCCAAATTTCATCAAGATCCATTGAGCCGTTCCAGAGATACCTTCTAACAAACATCCATCCAACCATCCATCTATCTAAGCTTGATTGTTGTTTGTATGAATAAGGAAAAATGAGTTCAATAATGTGACTACTAACAAAACCAATCATCTATCTGTGTGGTTTTGTTTTTTACCTCTGTAAGAACATAAGGAAAAAGGGATAAAAAACTCGTAATTCAAAATGTGGTCAGTAAAGGTCAAATGGGTGACGAAGGTTTTAGCACACTGACTTAACGGGTAAGGTATTTTCTTGTATTCTTGTATCACAGATGTTTAATCTTAAACGCGGTGGGATGTGACGGCAACGTACACCGGCCTTGAGTACCTAGGTAATCGCAGTCAAGCGTGGAAGCCGAGCCACCAGCAGCGGCATAATAGTTATTAGATTAGATGACCACAAGTTAGCGGTTAAAAGTAACGAAGTAACCGTGTCATAATCTAACAGATCTAAAGCTTGGTTTACATCGACAAGTGCTAGAGTTACCAAAACACATAAGTAATGTGTGCTAAACATTTTCAATATTTGCTACACTTTATCGAGTTGAGTTTAAATTTCATAAGCTCCATTTACAATGGCCTTTTAGCGGTCAGCAAATAATGCAGTACCTTCCTACTTCCTTGCGTTACTTTGTCACGAATGGTCGACACAATGGGTCGTAAGGCGCTCCAGGAATTCGCCAAGAGTGAATTCTATTCAGTTTTCTCGGCAACGTGAATGTAAACGTTTGCGGTTTGACACGCCGCCGGTTGAACTAACTGTATGCCTAATTTAAAGAAGAAATGTTACCATTTCGCAATACTAGCACCTATGAGACTGTAAGCGTCGGTCGCGTCGGTGGCTCAGGGGTCAAGCACGGTCCTGGGTTTGAATTCCGCCATGTACCAATGTGTTTTTCGATTTCCGATTTACATATGTGCATTTATCCGACGTTCTTACGGTGAAGGAAAACATCGTGATGCAACCTGCACATATCTGAGAAGAAATTCAAAGATATGTGTGAAGTCAACCAACCCGCACTTGGACAGCGTGTTTGACTATGGGCTTATCACCCTTAACTGAGGGTAGGCTCCGAGCCCCTCGGTGGGGACGTATATTGAGCTGATGATGATGATGAGACTGTAAATAATTATAGACTCGGCAGCTAAAATTATTCAAGATAGACAATACCCAATTATATAATTACAGACGTACGCTTCACCGAAGGTCGACAAAGTTTAGGTTTATTAGTGATAACTAATAATAGTTTTTATAAGATGAGCATAGTAGTAACAATCTTAATAATATTATAAATGCGAATGTTTGGATGGCTGTATATAGGGATGTTTGTTTGAATGTATCTGCAGAATGGCTGCATGGATCTTGCTTAAATTTGTCATAGTGGTAGAATATAGTATGGAAAAACACATTGGCTATTTCTTTTAATACCGCGTGGACGTAGTCGCGTGCAACAACTAGTGTTTGTCTGATAAACATAAACAAATGTAAATAAATTTGTATACGTCATTACGATGAATACAAACCCATCTTATTTGAGTTCTAACGCAATGTTATCTCAAAGGACGATGTTTGCTCATTTGACTTGCATGATCTAATTGTGGTCTGGGTTTACACTACCTGAGAATGTTTATTGACTATATATTTCAAACTAGCTGTCGCCTACGACACCATCCGCGCGGGAAAAAAACATAATTAACCTATGTGTTCTTTTAGACTATGTTCTATATGTATGCCAAATTTCATCCATCTAAACATTCGCATTTATAATATTTACATTAGTAAGATAGTAAGATAATATGCGTATTCTGTATAGATAGTCCGAAGGTTATTTTGTATAATTAATTAGCCTTTAATAACTAGCAATAGTCTTGAACTTTAATTTAAATGCGACATACCTTTTTAATGCATGATTTAGTTTGAATGAATGGATTTCCCCGTGCTGCTTTTTATGGGAAAGATTAACTGACTAAATGCGGAAAAGCATTCTTATAAACAGGCAATACTTTAACGAACGACACTGTTAAGTGGAATTATTAAAAAAAAACATTGAAAGAATACAAAAGGATATTCGTTACTGAATATATAATAGTTATGTGTAAGTTTTCATATTGTTGTTAGCTTGTTAGGACTTCAATTTTTCTACATTTTAAAATTACAATACATTTAAAACGTTCATTGAAAACTTAACTATCAATTAGTGTAACATATCCGCTTATTGTTAAGAATGAGACGTGTGCCCGAAGCGATAAGTTACTACAATAGCGTATTCATCACAGCAGACAGTTGCGCCATCTTGTATCGAAGCAAGTCGACCTTCGAACAGAGAAAGTGTTACACTATGCTGAACTTGCCGTGGGTTTTCACCGAAACATTCATATATATTGTTATCTCTGTTTATTTCATAGATATGGACAGGGATGACGGTATGGATTTGTATTTATAGAAAGCCCACAAAATCGCCCACCAAGCTGTGGCAAACGAGCAAGCGGCTACCTGAACTCACCGAAATTGCGAAGCTATTTCTACTTAGGAAACGTACCCATACTACGTGACCCGTTTAGGGGTGGGGGAGTCCTTACAATATTAACAATATTATAAGGAGGATAAATATTAACAATACTACGGTCATTCGGAAGTATATATATTACATCTTATCAAAGTTGACTATTTAATGTTTATAATGATTCAGTTATTCGAACTGTTAACCAATAGGTTACCTACTTATTATGAAATAGTGATAAAATTTGGCAGGAAAAATCCCTCTTAATCACCGTACATAGATGGACAAGGTTCGCCATTGACTGATTGCGTCACGAAGGAATCGTCACATGGATGGAAATGTAATAGATTTTGTCAGCAAAGTCCACCTATCGTTTAATATATCTAATTGTTAGTGACCCTGTAATATATACTAATATTATAATATAAAGCAGAAGAGTTTGTTTAAACGCGCTAATCTCAGGAACTACTTGTCTGATTTGAAAAATTCTTTTATTGTTGATTAGTCAATTTATAGAGGAAGGCTTTAGGCTATATAGCATTACACTGCGACCAATAGGAGCGAAGCGTCAATGAGTACTAATTATGTTTTTTTTAATACCGCGCAGACGGAGTCGCTGGCGACAGCTAGTCTAATATACATATAAATCATATTTATCTCACTTTACGATGTGTTTTCGTTGCCTATTCCGGACATGACATCATCCGGACTAGAGATGACTAGCTATTATCTTTTTTATATGATTCTACGCTCATTACAATAGCGAATTACAACTCATCTCGTGTACATGTTATCGATAAATTTATGAATTATAGTTTTTTACTTATCAATCTATATTGTGAGATTTTTTTATTTTAGTGTAGGTGTCAAGCAAACACGCGCCTATTAGAATTCGCGAAAATAGCGTAGTAACTGGCCATAGACAAATTATTACTTTACAACAATTTTTAATGAATTTTAATTTTTTAATACCCTTAAAGACTACGGTACGTAAACTAATAAGAGAATGGAAAGGAGCGGTAGGATTAAGATAAAATTTGGAAAAAAAATAATAAAGTTAAAAATGAAAATATTAATAACGGGAAGACAAGGATTAGCACGCACTGTTTAAATATTTATTTACCACGGATTCAATTTTGGATTAGAAAAGGGAAGAATAAAACGTAACATTCTAAATGTAAAAATTAAAAGTAAAAAAGTATAAAAAGTTCCGTATGTTTCAGCAGCAACCCTTCTACCATTAATCGCGTTTTTCTGCCGTCAAAACATCAGCAAAAATTATAAACATCCCTCTAATTTTCTATGAATTTAACCGAGATAGCTTTATGTCTGCATAGATATTTGAACAATGGGAACTCACATTGACTTAATAGGATAATAAGAGTCATGTCTCAAATTACCTCCCCTATCTTTAAACATCGCAAAAAACAAACTTCACAAACAAAGTAATAAAACCATGGATTAACTTTACACTTTTTACATTGCCAATAAAAGTGGACACGAAAGGATTTAAAATAAAAGAGATAAGAGTCATCTTCGTAAGGCGAATAATCCTAGATGTCACTGCGGTCGACTTAGCTCACTTGACGATAAAATTAATGCGATTTCGTACCTTTTAAATCGTTTTTCTTGGATAATTCTAAAAGTAGCATCATACTCTGATGTAGCATTTTATGTGTATAATAATATAAAATTATCATTTTTTCTAGATCGTCAATTGTTAATGGCTAACATTCCATTCTATGCAAACATGGTAGCCATGTTGTTTTTATTTTAACAAATAAGTGATGCATTCCGTGGGTTTCTGAGACCTATATGTCTATACAAAATATATCTTTGACAAAACAGAGATAACAATACGTTTTAAGCAGATAAATTGGGCTCAGAAATCCACGGATTAGAGTGGGTACATATTATGCATCGTGTTAATTATGTTACGTTCGTGTAATGTAATGTTTCTTATTTTATAAGATTAATGCGTTCTTCCAGACGATGTTCTACATCTATGTATATATTTTATATCGTGTATACTTATACTTTATTATCGTTGAATCGTTCCTCAGTGACCTTCAAATAAACATCCATTCATCCAACTTTAGCATTTAAAATATTAGTAAAATATAGAGATTTCGGTATCAGAAACCCACGGTTAGAATAGTACGTCATACTATTAGCTCATATTAAACTACGTGGCGGTCAGCTTATGATTGTCTTTTGTTTCAATAAACGATTTACGGAAGTGAAAGACACCGCTTCGGTTACATATAATTGATCGATCAGTTTTGTTAAACACACGTGTAATGCGATCCCACGGATATAACAATGGTTGTTGCAAAAACTTTTTCTTTGAAGTATCATTAATCAGGTATTGTATTGTAATATCATCGATGTCAGGTTTAAATTGAAGAGTTGTATCATAAAATTAAATACGATCTCATACATACATCGTAGAATACATTGACTTTCTTCATATTAACAAGAATAAGTTTAAGTTTCCTTACAACCTAAGAAATATAACACATAGAAAAATGATAAAAAAACTAAACTTAAGGATACCAAAATGAGTAGCATTTTATAAATTTAGAAATCACAATACCAAACCGAACAAAGTTTAAAAATTACTGGATGAAAGTGAAATACGTAGAACGGGGGATAATAATCTAATTGTCTAGACTCGCCGGCCTCATTTGGCTATTATGCTACTTTCACACGAGGACGGAACATTACTACTTTTGTTTAATCGTACAACGCTGAGACAAAACAATACTTTTTAGGTAGTAAGTGAGCATTTAAACAATAGGAGTACTGCATTTTCTACTGCTCTGCCGCATTACGCTACCCTCGTGTGATATATAAGGTATTGCATTGGCTAGACAGCGGCATTAACAGGAAGCGATGAACACACAGCGCATGCGCAATCCCGCGCCGCGTGGATACCCAGTCACGATCTGAAGCGCATCGCCCGATCCATTAAAAATCCGCGTACGTCTATTTGAAATACTCAAGAATAATCAAACGATTTCATATACTTAAGCCTTTTAAGGCTAAATTTTAACTATCT
Organism: Papilio xuthus; assembly: GCF_000836235.2. NCBI lineage: Eukaryota > Metazoa > Arthropoda > Insecta > Lepidoptera > Papilionidae > Papilio > Papilio xuthus. Next base: position 4,297,230 of record NW_013530969.1, read on the forward strand.
TATGAAATAGCCCTTACAAGCTTTCCTATGATATGATACTTGAGTAATGACAGCCTTATAAAACAGTTGATCGGCAAAATTTTAGTTTTTCGGGATAGAAGGACTCTATACATCCTATTTTCGACTCTTGACAACTTGTGTATAAAATCTCCGAAACCGGTTGACGTATTTAGATGTAAAATCGTAACAAATTTTTATAATACTACCTACTATTGTAAGCGAATAAGTTAAATAAATTCCAGCTTGATAACTTCGTGCGTTTTTGAGAAAAATGGTCTTGACAGACAGACGGACGGACAACAAAATGATTCTATAAGGGTTCCGTTATTATCCTATGAGGTACGGAACCCTAAAAATCAATTTCATTAGCTTTCGACTTAGTTGGCTCAGTTGAAATATTATATAGGTAGTAATAACCAAAACAGATGAGTCAATTTGCAACGGACAGTAATTCTCCACGATTATCTTATTTTATTTAATCATCGCTTAATTGAAGTACATCATAACGTGCGTGATACACGTTTTTTTTTATTTTATAAATTATATATTATAAAAATATTTAAGAGCAAGCTAAAGAAATTAAACAAAAACTATGAAGTTTTTTTACAATAAAATAATTCAGAATTTTTAATTGCCATTATGTAAGACTTAATTTGTTCATTATTGTCTTCGTATTATATAATATTTTAAGTTTTTAACTATTAACCCATGACATCACTGTAACAAATAATTTTGAATTGCGCATTGATTTGTTTCACAAAAAATGTGGCTTTTTCATTCAGTCACCAGTCACTTCTAGGAAATAAAATATGTCTATGTTCTTATTAAGTAAGTATATGTAAATTTATATAAGCATATCAAACATATGAGTGGTATTGGAGACAATTCAGAACGGACGAGCAGAAACTAGAGTCACGCTCGCAAGGACAACTCCATTGTCTAGGGGAGGATGTACCTTGTTGAGTACACACATTTATACGAAACGGAAATACTTTCAGATTAAAAGACTTGTAAGGACCCTCCATCAGTGGAAGAGAATTATATTTAGATATTATAATATTACGGTGTATCACACATTTTGAACAAAAGAGCGTCGGTGGATCAGAAGTTTAAGCAGTTGACTTGTTATCTACAGGTCCTGAGTTAGAATGCCAATGTGTTTTTCGATTTTTGATTTACATATGTACATTTATTCAACGTTCTTATGGTGAAGGAAAAATCGTGAAGCAACCTGCGGATATCTGTGAAGAAATTTAAAGATATGTTTGAAGTCCACCAACCCGCACTGGGCCAGCGTAGTTAACTATGTATATAGGTATATACCCCTATAATTTGGGGTAGGCTAATTGCTCTGAAGTGGGGACGTATAGTGAGCTGATGATGAATAATGCATCTTCTTCAGATAGAGTATATTGAGTCAAATAAATTAAATTATAAATAAAACACAACAAGGAAAACCGTGTAAACTGTAAACAAGAGTACAAAATAATCAGTTGTTATTGTGTACTTTATGGATATTAATTTAGTTAAATCAAACAATTAATGGTAAATATATTTAATATGATTAGTGGACAAATGTTATGCATTTCAATAACCTTGTTTAATATAATTTTAATTGAGGAAATGCAGTATTTGTTTGCCTTTTGAATAGGAATTAACATATATAATAATATAAATGACAAATACGACAATTCTTACAGAAGACAGGCATCAAGTGGAAGCAATGTCTGTCTGTCTGATGTCTGATGATTGTGCGTCCCGGAGGCCTAATTTATTCCTCTTTCCCTCAATTTTTTTTTATATATTATAAGGTGGCAAACGAGCGAGCGGTCATTTGAATACACTGAAATAGCGAAGTGACCGTTGCCCATAGACATACGCAATTGCATATGCGTTGCCTACCTTTAATCGACGTAGAGGATGCCCAGAAAGAAATAATAGTTTAACTTTCCATGCATCCTCTCATCCGGAAAGTCCAATTCCAGTTCCCATCTTTTCCTTATAAGAAAAAGGGTGGGAAGGGAAAGTGGACTAAATTAGGCCTCCGGGACGCACACTCATCAGACGATACGCAGAATAGCTTCCACTTGACGCCTGTCTTCTGTGTGGTCGTGGTATTCCACCGGGCGAGCCGGGTCAATTCGTGCAAAGACGTTAAAGCGGACACTACCACTGTGATATGTGTGGATATATCTTTATATCTTTCAATTGCAAATATGATGACTACCCACATCCTTTTGATTGCGTGCATTTGTTATTGAGAGGAAGACGCTGCATTTCCCTTTAACAGAATGAAATGGTATATTGATACTTTCTCTTCTCATGCTTGGACATAATTGCAGGATACTTGTAACTATAATGGACGTGTGATGATTTTTGATATAAAAATTTGTTAAATGAGGATAGATTTGTACATTTTAAATTTTATAGAAATGTTTGCGATCGTCGCAATTCCATTTTAAAAATTCGAACGCCAGCAAGCTTTCAAAATTGGAATTCTTTATAACCGAAATTTTTTCCAATAAATGACTGTCGTGGTTAACACAGACTTATTTGTCCATGGCTGTTTTCTCGTCTGTGATCAATCACCATCAAGTAACCGGTGTGTTTTCACTTGACTAAAAAATCAATTTAATTGTCGGTAATTTAAAAGGAATTTAAAGTACTTTGACTCATACATATTATCGGGTGTACCACAACTCTGACAATGAATAAGCCTTTAATTAAACTCAGTGGTTGTACACTTTAAGTATACTTTGACCAGGAAACAGTGAACTTAATTTGTTGCTGCGAAATAATTTTCACTTGTATGCGGGTCCGTATATGATAACAAAGTTTAAATTGACTTCATGTGAGGTAAAATGAAAAGGTAAAATAATTTTGAAATTATTAAGTACTGTAAATATTTCAAATGTAATTTTTGCTAGAATTTTCTCTTCCTCGATGATTTATTTGTAACCTCTGAGAAACATGTAAACAAAAATATATTATTTTATCAGTTATGTAAGAAAAAAAATGTAGTAATAAAAACCGCATTTACTTCACGAATCATTGATGTTATTGTTAAAATTATTTGTCGAAATTAACATTTTTAAAAAGAGGAAAAAGCAAGAACATATCTATGTTTAAATTCAAAAACAGTATTGTATGCCAGCAATATAACAGAACAGTCGTCTAGAGGCCAGAAGGTCGGCGGCACGTAATTTGTTAAACGCGCACTCAGCAGTAAACCCGCGGGCGCAATGAATGGCTTCGCTCCTTGCGTTATTAAGCAATATCAAATCATATTAATTTAACAGTGGTAGAGTTCACCAGTTACGACAGCTGCGATAATACACAACTAGCTGAGCCATAAATCAAACCTCCCATTGTATATCCTTTTTCAACTTAGCTGAAGGAGCAGGGCAGCTGATGCAGGAAAGTAAACATTTCTATCCAATAAAGGTAACAGCCCACCTGCAATTATTCACTTTTATTTTTCCTCAAGAGAATTTACTAATTCATGGAGCTTTGACTATTGAGGTGGAGACCTGGTTACAGCAGGAACCTTCTCTAATTCCAGATCTTAGATATGAACTTATATGTTTAAACGTATTACATACGATTTTGGATGTGTTGGAGGTCTTGTGTCCGCTTAGATATGTAGTTGCAAATGTTTATAGACAGAGTTAAATTCGCTGTTTTAGCGATGCCATTGAGTGCTCCTCTACCATTAGGAAAAATAATAGGTGCGCAATATACGCGGAAAGTTTTATGGAACGCACTCATTGTTGTAAGTACTATCAAAAATGTTGTAAAGAAATAGAAAATCACGAGCCATTGTTAGTAACCAGCAGTAAAAAGAACTTAAGATACCGAACAAAAACCAAGAACAAATTAGTATCGGTTAATTTGATAAAAAATGAGAATTGAAATGGTCTTAGTCGTTTGTTTTTTCTCTCGATTGTATTAGATGTAACTTCCTGCAAGAAGCATCAATTTGATGCGGTGCCTGTGAGCGGTCCGGCCGACGACCTTCATGAGTCATTTGTGTTGCGATTAAGTTAAAATTCTCGGAAACACAATTATTGGACAATGGTAGCTTAGACATCGTAAGGTTGACTGTACTTTTAATGTAAACAAAATAAATCTTACTTCTTACTAATATTATAAATGCAAATGTTTAGATGAATGGACGGATGGATGTTTGGAGGTATCTCCGGAAAGGCCTAACGGATCTCGCTGCAATTTGGCATATTTGTAGAACATAGTCTGGAAGAACACATAGGCTACTTATTGAGTTTTTTTTTAATTCCGCGCGGACGTAATCCCGGGCGACGGCTAGTCCAAAATAAAAGTAAAATGTTATCAATTTCGCTTAAGACCTAATAACGATATGGGAAAGGTTCAATTCAAGCAACCATAATATCAAATTGGTGACTAGTATTAGTATTTTTTTTTTGTTTTTCATTATTTAAGGTTTGTTTTAAATATTAAAAAAAGAATTTAGAGTTGAGATAAGCTTCTAAGGTGAGCTATGGCGTATCCATTTAATCGATCATTTGGTGACCTAACACAGATCGTTGACACTGCGGCAAAATAAACCTCTATTGTAGATTTATGTTAAAAAACAGTTATTTATTTAAATGTACATTCTGAACGTCAATGTGCTTTATTAATGTATCCGATAAGATTTCAAATAACCGAATTCATTAAATAAAATGATATTAATATATATTTTTTCAACAGTATATTTATACAAATATCGGTACTTGAGCCGTTGTCCGTTCAATAAACCGATTTATTTGTGTCGCAAAAAATATTTGACCACAGTTACGTTTACTTATGTTACGTATACCTATTTGTGTGCTGTTTTCAACGAATTTTTTGTGGATTTTGCGTATACGCTTCTTTAAGTATCGTCTTTCAGATATTAATCTTTTTGATGGATTAAAATAATGATAAAGATTTATGAAAAAGAAAAAAGTAAAAAATATTATGCTTTTAGTTTTCATCTGAACTTTACCTTCATTCTCTTTCTATGCATATAAAAATTTATGAGTCACTTTTGACTTACTAATTTCTACGTAATTGTTACTCGATAAGATAATCCTTCAAGTTGTTTTACTTCCTTTTATTATAAAACTTATTATTTAAAAATATCGATATGTTTTTTTTTTTACAACTACGATCACTATCGCATAAGTCTTATAGACTGGAAATGCCGGTTAAGGCCTTATCTTATATCTTTTTAATTTAATGTATATTCAATATAAATATCAAATCGTTACAAATTTTCTATAAAGATTTCAAATTAAAAGAAGCTTTAATATAACAAGAATTTACTTAAATCTAACTGTCGCCCGCTACGTCGTCCGTGTGGTATTAAAAATAAAAATATTAGCTTATGTTCTTCCAGACTATGTTCTATATGTATGCCAAATTTTATCGAGATCCGTTAAACAGTTCTGGAGATACCTTCAAACAAATATCCATCCAAACATTCGCATTTATATCAGTATGATTAATTGATATGTTACGCAATTATGCAGACAAAAAAGCAAGTATTGAATACATAATTTGCACAAAAAGTTTATTGTGAATGCTGAAATATTACAGCCATATAACCTTGTACCGAATACCTTATTATGTTAATAGACAAACTAAACCCAACGACCAAGACTTGAGGACAATTACGAGGTATTTAAAATCAAACACAATATAATTCAAACAATAGTTGTATAATTATTTACACGTTCTGCGAATCGCTTAACTCTTTGTTTTAAATCTATGCAATGTGTTCTCTCTTTATTTGTATAATAACTAATAGTGTGTTACATGCCTTATTTGTATAAAAGTAAACTAAACCAAGGTACTAGTCGGGTCACGGATGACCTATACAATCAATAGGGTGCATATTAATGTAAACGCAATACAAAAGAAATGAATTTATAAAGCTTTTGACCAACGAAGTATAACAGCTTTTTATTTGTTAAAATTTATACTCGTATGTTACCTGGTAGTATATTACGACAACGAACAACTTTGCTACGATTGGATCACGAAAGTTTTAGTAGCTAGTAGCAGATTCAAAGTTTATTATAATACTTGAATCTGCGATAAAAAAGGTCCTTGAAATAGTATTGTTAGAAGCTAGCTCCAAACGTAATACAATCTACTAATATGTGTGTGCTTAAAGTTAAACTACAAGAATTATAACTTAGCCACAATTAAGAAAATCAAATAGTGCCTTTAATGCATTTAATTTTAAAAACAATAGAGCAACAAACTTTAGTGATTTAAACACACAACTTGTATCTTAAGTTTGCAAACATAAAGAATTAAAAACAAATGTTACTTGATACGAAATGATAAACGTTATATTATCAATTCGCTGATACGAAACCAATTTTGGTTTATATTTATAAACGAATACAATAGTCATAAGTTGCATGTGGAAATGAATACGACATTGTTCGCTCACGGTATCATCACACCATTGTATTGTTTAATCTCATTTGGCAACAGATATGACGATGGACGTTCCGTATTGTATTTCATACGCACACTACGTATACGGGCATATGAATTTATAGTTAGAGAATTAAATTCCCTACCCACCATCGAGTTATATGATGATGTGATGATACTTGCGATAATTCAAATTAATTCACAATTCCACGCAGAAGCAACTGTATTATATTTGAAAAAAAAACTGTGATACTTATATGTTTATTTTACAAATGCGTCTGTGGTTAAAAAACATTTAAAGAAAATTCTTTATTACGTGTACACAATGTAAATTATAAATTTTGTGCACATGAATTTATGCATATGGCGAATGTTTTGTAAATTGTTCGTACTAGGGTTTGGTTACAGCGTCCATTAGCGTCTCTTGTGTCCACGATACGAAATAATATCAGGGCAATTGTGCCAATTGAAATACACGACTACTTTGAAATCCATGCAAATATATTCAAGGACAATAATCGTCATCGTTCATTGTTCGCGACTGTACATGAGTGTCGCGTACAGTCGCGAAAATTATGTTAAAAAACGAGATATTTCTCTTCAATTGGAACCCATAAAGTACAATTTAATCAAATCAAATAAAGTAGGTGAGCGTCGGTGGCTCAGGAGTCAAGCACTGGACTTGCAATCTGCAGGTCCTGGGTTCGAATCCCGCCATGTACCAATGTGTTTTTCGATTTCCGATTTACATATGTACATTTATCCGACGTTCTTACGGTGAAGGAAAACATCGTAATGACACCTGCACATATCTGAATAGAAATTCAAAGATATGTGTGAAGTCAACCAACCCGCACTTGGCCAGCGTGGTTGTCCAAGGCATTATCACCCTGAACTTAGGGTAGGTTCCGAGTCCCTCGGTGGGGACGTATAGTGAGCTGATGATGATGAAATAAAGTAGAACATTGTTATAAAATAACAGATAAAAACATAATTCTTAACATTACTTAAATTCGAATCAAGACAATTTGCGAGAGATACACAGTAATGTAGGTTAACTCGTTGATGATTTCACGTCTCATTTCGCTTTTCCAAAGCTATAAACCTACATATTTAAGGAGTAGATGTTTACGTTAACAATCTGTTACAATATGCTGTGTCAACTTAGTCGTTTAGCTCCAACGAAAAGTATTGAATAAACGTTCTTATTATCATAAAATATTTATGATTTTTAATATTACAAAACAACCCAATGATGAATAGAACACATAACGAAAAAACAGTAGTTGCTACCAATTATTTAATTTTGAATGTTAAGAGAACCTAAATGTGAATTAGTACCGTTTGAAATCAACGATTATGTGTACGTAGATGTATTATTACGTAAGAGACGAGAGAGTTTTGTCAAGGTCATGCCAAGTGGATATCTATTTCTACTCTCTGATTAACTGGCGTTAGTTGCATGTTGTGTATGGAAAGATTGTCTTCAGTTGCAATGCGCATTAAATAGGTCGATATTATAGAGTTAATCCAACAATTCTTGGCAGAAGTCCAAGCCTCACCTGCATTTTCATATCACTGACATTTTACGTAGATCGAGTGCTCATAATGGAACTACGATGTTCCATATTCAGGTATCTACATTGTTGACCTTTACATCAATAGCTGCGCCCTCATTTCATAGTTTCCAGATATAGCAAGTATTGGTGTATGAAGTGTATATGAAAGTAGGGAAAAAAACGATGTAATGGCCAAACTGATATATAAACACGGCTAAACACTCACGTATATACGTCCGGTGGCGGCACCGACAGTGAGCAACGGGCCGCGTCCGCTAAATAATACCAGTACCACTCATCCTGATGAAGGGCCCCCGATGGGCTCGAAACTAGTCGGTGCCGCCACCGGACGTATATACGTGAGTGTTTAGCCGTGTTCATATATCAGTTTAGTATAATGTCTCACGAAAGTTTGAATGATGTAATGGCCATTTCTTGAACTAGAGTTATGATATACAGTGGAAAAGTATATACTAAATTAGAATGTAGTTTTTTTTTCTTTTTTTTTAAATAAATATTTTAATGTACTTATTATTGATAACAAACTCTTTTTTCGTATTTGTTATGTATGGAATCGTATGAAATAAAAGATTCAAAATCTTACCACTATTATAAATGCCAATGTTTGGATGGATGGATTGATGTTTGTTAGAAGGTATCTACAGAACGGCTGCATGGATCTCGCTAAAATTAGGCATTGATATAGAACATATTTTGGACGAACTCTATAACTAATTACGATTTTATTAACGAGCAAACCCGCGTGAACGGAGTTGCGGGCGACAGCTAGTAATGAACAGAAAGCTTTTTCTGCAACGATTTTTACATAGCTTCATGTTGGCAAAAGTCATTCTTATAAAAACTGGCATATTAATTTATTTTCTGTCATGCCTTGAAATTGGCACAGCTCTTCCGTCCGAAAATAAGGTGCGGCATGTCGCTGAGTAATAAATAATTAAGCTGATATAATCTGTTAAAGATAAATTTGTAATAAAACCGAACAGGCAGGAAGATTCATTAAAAAAATAGCAAGGTAACACAACGTCCGCGACCTTTCCTGTGTCAATGGCCTCAAGGTAATCATGTTGTAGGTAATAAGCGTAAAACTTTGCGTTCACGTCTGTTCCGCGGACGAAAACAAAATTTGTCACGGCACTACTCTTTAACTTCGTTAGGATTATTGATCGATAAAGAGCTTTTCGAAGACCCGGAGATGATCGAAATTCTCATGACGTGTCGCATAAATTTTGCTAGTTGTCTTAATATCAGAATTTATACAAGACTAGCGGTCGCCCGGGACTCCGTTCGCAAACATAATGACATATATATAAACATAAAAACATAATGTTTTTCCAGTCTATGTTCTACACGGATGTCAAGTTTCAGCAAGATCCGTTTAACCGTTCCGGAGATACCTTCAAACAAACATCCATCCATCCAAACTTTCGCAATTATAATATTAATAAGAAGTAAGATATAAAATATGGGACAATTGTATTATTATATAAAACCTTTACCGTATCAAACAAGTTATATTTAGTCTATCACAGAAATGTCCTTAAAAATGCTACCAAGTGATATTAAAACCAAAAGTCACATAACCGGTTCGATTGTTAAAACATCGTAAAGGGTGTTCAGAAATACATGTAAAAGGTGTGCTTTAATAGTTTTTATTCGACAAACCCGATAGATGCAGTACAAGGTCTTAATAAGATAAAATAGAAGTGTTGACTAGCCTTAAAAAAAGATTGACGCCCTTGCAATCACTGATTGGATCAGTCGCAACTTTGAATGTCATTTGTCTATTAAGTTGTCTAAGTTTTTGTTGCAATGGCCATTGCAAGCTCTATTTATTACGTTTTTTTCGCTTGATAGAATATCAGAAGTAAATGTGTAAATAATTATTCACTTTTGTTTTTATAACTGCTTTTATTGCCAGCATTGTAAAGCGTAAAACGGTTTCTGGAGTTAAAAAAAGTGGTTGAATGTCGAAGTGTTGGTACTTTAGGTTTCCTAGCTTACTTTTAAATCATTATATTATGAACATGATACATGCTGCCTCATTTCGCGGTTGTTGGCTATCGTATTGAAGCCATCAACGTTTGATATTTCTTATATTATGTTACACTGCATGCAATATTGTTTCGTAAAGATAAAGTGTTAAGATTGATATTTAAATATGTCCCGTTGGATGGATTTGGTGTTTTTGTTGTTCCTACCTGCGCATTCCCTTGCCAGTGACGCATTTCTTGACGATTATGGAAAATGAATCATGCTTTAGCTTTACGAACGCGGTCGGGAATTCCCACGTTGTAACTCCAAGGATCGATTGTTGTAATAAATTTCCATTTTATTGAATTAATTGTGTGATAATTGTAGAGGCAAAAATGTGTTGGAAAAATAGCTGAAGCTCTGATAACATTCTATTGGTTTCGGATTTTTTTTTATTAATTATTAAAAAACTTAATGTAAATATTAATGCCTGATAACAAAAAATAGTGAAGTAGAATTTGCATGACTTCGCATTATTCCTTTTAATATTAACACCCACTTAGTTTATAATAAAATACATTCTTTAAAAAATATTTTTCTATTTGTCCACTTTACATTTATTTCAATAAAAAAACTAACCATAAATAATATATATGTAACTTGAATGTGTAATTTGAATTAGGAAACATTACAAGGAAAAGTGAAATTCTTTGCTACATAGAGTAAAATAATACGATATAGGATAGACTAGTTTATCTAACTGGAAATAATAAAAATAATTTTCTATATTTTTTCACATATAGGTACTGGAAATGAAGTTTGTTATAGTAAACATTTTTTTATTTCTTACACATTCACAGGAGGAAATGACAGTAGTATAGATGCTGTTTCGAATGTCTTGGATCGGATCCAATATTTAGCTGCTAGTGTTTGACTAGACTTAACGTCTAGACATTAGTTTGCATAAAATTTTCTTTTTTTTTAATGTGTGAATGATGTCCTGAAATTTCAGCTAAATATAAAAAGATAAGAAATAAACTGAAAAAAAGATTCTACATTTGGTTAATTTTTATGGCATAATAAATAAACATTTATTATTTTTGTCACGCAACAAAACAATTGTAATTAAATATGACTAACCGTCTAGACTGCTAATAATTTAATAACCAGGTCTAGTCTAATTGAATAAGAAACTCTATGTTCCTTATACAAAAACATAAATAGCTTTATCTACTTCCTGAGAGATTAAATAGTGATATTATTTATACGTATATTGCTTTGATAACTACGTAAGTAATCATTTTATACGTGTTCGAAGTATCATTAATTAGTATAATTGTGCCAATTGTTTAAATACATGTCTTATGGTGAAGGAAATCATCGTGATGCAATCTGCGAAGAAAAACAAAGATACGTCTCGTTGTCGTAAAGTAAACTCGCAGTAGGCCAGCGTGGATTATAGTCTAGTCATCCCTAACTTAGGGTAGGCACCAAGCTTCTTAGTCATAACAGTAACAAACTTTACGGCTGCCCTAAGTTTTGGATCTAATTTAAAAAATTGTGTTCTTTCCTCAAACACGTCATGGGACACGTTCATCTGCAAGCAAGCGCTCATTACGATCGATCTTAAGTTTGTATCTCTGAATACAGTAACTAAATAAAATTGGGGAAAGATCCGAGAAAAATTGACAGATTTTTGTGTCTGTTTTGAATTATTTGCACTTTGTTTTCGTTACACTTTACATTGGTATGATTCTAAAGAGATATTTATAAGTTGATTAATAGATTTTTTTTATAAATAGTAACTTATTGATAAATTATTTAGTTTCGACAATATCTTATATTTCACAAAAACTTATCTGGCTATTTTTGTCGTCTTATTTACTGGTTTTTATTTTAAACTTGATAAGATTAAAAAAACGTTGTGTATTAAAAATCTTATCGCAGTAATAAGTAGGTTTGTTCAATTACTGTTTAATATAAAACAAACAATTGGACAACCGTTTTAGGAAATTCGATTATAATTAATAATCTGTTTTAAATAGCTTTGTGTACTTCTCCAAAGAACGTCGGTGGATCAGGGGTTTAAGCACTTAATTTGCAATCTGCTGGTCCTGGGTTCGAATCCCGCCATGTACTAATGCGTTTTTCGATTTTCGATTTACATATGTACATTTATCCGATGTTTTTAAGGTGAAGGAAAACATCGTGATGCAACCTGCGAATATCTGAGACGAAATTCAAAAGATATGTGTGAAGCCAACCAACCCGCACTTGGCCAGCATGGTTGACTATGGCCTAGTCACGCCTAACATAGGGTAGGCTCCGAGCCCTTCAGTGGGGACGTATAGTGAGCTGATGATCACAAGTTTAACTGTGACAAACTTCACACAAGAGTAATTTTCGCTTGACACATAAATATAATGATAAATTTGTATTTTGTAATTTAATTTGAAATGTTATCTACCCCTGTCAATAAATGTAACGGGAGTAGATAATATGAGGTAGATATTATAATTTAAAACTTTCACTATTCATTTTAGCTATGTTTACTTAATTTTGTCGTTCAATTCTAGATATGAAAAATAGGTACATTATTATTATCTTTAATTAATTAGTCATTTAATTAGAATAATGAGAGTCAATTGATAAAATATAGGTCGTCCAAACCCGCTTAGTATCTATACTAGTTGTACAGTCAGATGCAATAAAATATAAGACGTTTATGTACAAACCTTCTAAAATACGCATGCATGTATCCATATGCTTTCGTCAACGTATTCATGCTTTTGACAAATACGTGCATAAATATTTTGAAAACTATATTCCTATAATAGTTTCTAGTGTTTTGTAAACGAATATATACTTTTGCAGCTGACTGTACTAACCGTTACAAAACAGAATTAGACATTCGCGTAAACTTAAGCAAATAGTACAGTTAACTAAGTTACGATTAACGCTGTACCGTTATTGTTAGTTAATTAAGTTTCAAGACCGCTATTAAAATGTAAATGTCCTAAGATGCTTATCAGCTTAACACTTCATGGGGCAGTAAATATATCAGGGACGAAAGAAAATTTAATGCTTTTCTATAAAAAAAAATCTGCCAGCTGTATAAATGTTGGGAGCGAATATATTTGTCAACTTTAAAATGATTTTATAATAATAAATGAGATCTTACTAAATAAATTCGAATGTTTAGATGGATGTATGGATGTTTGTTTGAAGGTATCTCCAAAACGACTGAACGGATTTCGATAAAATTTGGCATACATAAAGAACATAGTCTAGAAGAACACATAGGCTACTAATTATGTTTCGTTTTTACTCAGCACGGACGGAGTCGCGGGCGACAGCTATTTTAGAAATAAATATGAAACCAATGAGTGTACTTTTGTTAGATAAGAAACTTACCATAAGACACTACGTCATTGCGAAAAGCAATCGTGGATATACTAAGAGCAATGTCATAAAACTTTTACACAACGTAAGTAACACGAACATGTTGTTTTCAGATATTGTTCGCGAACTATCTCGCTTTAGACAAACTGTTATTGCAGACGCATTAATCGTGGGTTTCTGAGACCAAAATGTTAGTATAAAACATATCGTTGTCATTATCAGAGATAGGTTTTAAACGGTATTTTGGTCTCAGAAACATACGGTTACTTGTTCATCTCCTAGATAATATATCGGTTAAGTTATTTTAAGATCTTAATGGATTTAAAGTGTCGTTAATTATTCATAGGCATGGCTAATTTATTCTTCATATGACTATTTTATTTACTCTTTTGTTTAATGTTCCTACAATTTGTTTAATGCTTTATCAAAAAACATATTAATTGATCTACCGTTTAGATTATCTTTAACATGTTAGATAGATAAAATTATTATAAAACACGTATCGCATAGTTCACAATAAATCACTGAAATTATCTATAACTTATGTTATCTGTTATCTGGTATCGATTCGTCAAAAAAGATAAAGTTACTGATACGTATTTTTACTTATTATGTCAAGGCTGACTGTAGACTCAGAATTAGTTAATATTGTCTATGGGTAGACAGGGATACGAATTTTTTTCTATATCATAAGGTGGCAAACGAGCGAGCGGCCTGACATCACTGAAATAGCGAAGTGACCGTTGCCAATATGCAATTGCATATGCGTTGCCTACGTTTAATCGACGGAGGAGAGGATGCACAGAAAGAAAATTTAAGATCAATTCCTTAGTCAGGGATGGCGAACCTTTAAATAACAATGTGCTACTTTTCTAAATAATTTTTTAATAAAGTAAAGTGCCATTAAATATAATAATTTTAACTTTGTGAACATTCGGTAGCGTGGATCAATCGCGTTCTCTCATTTCACCCACTACAAACTATTTACGTAGCGCACAATTAATTTTGTGATCAATAATTCGCCCAAAATAATGTGTCGTTTGCTATTAATAACCAAAGGTTCGCAATCCTAGGCCTAAATTATTAAAAACGTAAAAAAACATTCACGACAACAAATTATCCAGAGCTATGAAAGTCCTCTTGAAAAAATGTAGTATAGGGCACCGAATGAAATTTAGTAAATCTCTTAATTACTGTATGAATCACATAAAAGTTACGAATATTATACGTTTTATAATAAATTAAACAGTCCATAGACAATGCAGAAACACAGATAATATAAATATGTTTTCATTTAGCATAGAGTCGCGTAAGTGTAAATGTTAAGTGATTAACTTGCCCACTTGCGTCATTCTCTGTAACTTGAACCTGCGCCTACTTCAACCGGGTCTCTTCTTTACTGTCACTTTCCACTCTTGAAACAATTGCATAAAAACATAGTGTTATTTCCCTCATTCTCATTTAAAAAACAGAGACAACGATATGTTTACTAATGTTTCGTCATTGGAATTCCATGGTTACTTTGCGGTATATATTTAACTTTAAATTCCCAAATAAGTAATGTGAGGAAGAAAATTCGAAAATGTGCCAGTGTTGACTCAACACTAGCCTTACTAAAATGTCGACGTTTATGTCCCCTCACTATTCATTCTGACACCGTACTTTGTTACGAAAACACGTCATTTGAGCCAAAAGGATTCTAATTAATGTCTAAAAGTAAATCAATAAATTGACTTTATACGCTGTAACATTGGTAAATACATTATGAGTAAAACGATAAATATATTTGTGTGAAAGTAATTTTAATAATTAATGGAGAAAGCTTACACATTTATGTATTGTTATTTTCATCATTAACAAAATATATACTCATTAAATCATATTTACATGAAATTTTCGTTCATAACATACATATAATATGTTTTATATAGATAAAATACGGTTCTACATGTACTAGGTCTTAGAGAAAATCAATGTTAACAATGCTAACATCGCGTAAGGTTCACAAATAAGTCATAACTAATTCCCGTACCGGCAAAGTGGCTTGGAATGCAGTCTCAGGGGCATTGTATTCAGTTATCTAAACACCTTTACTCGACTCCGTTGCTATCCATTAAATACTATTGACTTGAGTCTAAACCACTCTAAGCTACCTTAATTACCGACAGTAAACTTTACATCATTTTATCACTAAATCGTACTTTTATTAGTCCCAAAACGAAGGTAAATGGATGCATTCATTTTTTTAATGGAAATAACCCGGTGTTTTCGTCACAACATCGCGTATAAGCGACAATAGCCCAATAGTTTAAAATACGAATTACCGATCACGAGGTCGGGGTTTGAATCAAGCCATTCGACTACTGTCGTAAACGATGTTCTAACACAAGCATATATTTTATTGGATACAACAAGAAAGATTAGCAAATAAACAAAAAACTACTAAAAAAAAACTAGACTGCTCGTACAAATATCTATAGCTTTTATTTAATCGCATACAATTTAGTTTTGCGGCAAATTAAAAAAATAGTAGAAATGCTATATTATTTATACGTACATATAAAACCTATTTCAATTTAAGTAATCTCGATCGTAGAACGAAAAGAGTGAAAATAAAAGTACAATAAAAGAAGTTTGTCTGAGTGGAAGTGGGGACGATTGGGGGGTTCTAAGGGGCAAATCATATTAAAGTCTGCTCGCAGGCCCCTCGTTACGGAACCCTCCAGTCTTTGTGCGTTTGCAAAGCAATTTAGCGCACAACCTACATAATGTATGTTTAGGTATAAACAAGTCATATTGTACGTGTAACGGATGAAGTAAATTGCTAGTCTTAGCACACAGCTTTACTTACGTTGTAAATTATTTTTATACTACGAATATATTTTTGACATAATGCAAAAGAGAAAAGTGCCACTAAACTTTTTCGTTAGTTTGCACTTGGTAACACACATACATTTGTACAAACTCACGCCTGCAACCCAAAGGGGTAGGCAGAAATCATGTACCTACATTTGGCGTGGCCAAAAGAATATTTGTAAAAGATTCATGATACCACAATTTCGTTTGACTACGGATTACGAATACAAAAAATAATAGAACAATGCCATATAATTACAAATTCGATTAAAATTATTACGTATACTTTCATAAAAACAAACTGTAACTTTATTTCTTTTTATAAAAGCTTTTCCTTATATAGTGACGATAAGTTAGTACGGAAAAGGAAATTGTAAGTGCACATCATAAAAATTAAAACAAATCTCCGGCATGAGAGCGCATGAAGCTTTCAAAGTCAATTTATGATCGAGCAGAGCTGAGTTTACACGTTCAAATTAAAGTACGTAATAGTAAAACAAAATGCTCGTAAGTACCAGGCGAACATAAAAGAGGTATGAGTCATTACTAAGGTAAAATTAATACCTATAGAACAACGTCCATTATTAAACCGTTAGTTTTTATTCGAATCTTAAAATAATTAAACGTTCTAGGCATTTTAAAGATAAATGAGTTACGATCGTACGCTGAACTGTTTGGCTGTAAATCTTAAATTACCTGCATTTAATAACCAATAATTTTAATAATTATAATTATAATTAAATATTTTTTTAAGTTAACATCATTTAACATCTATTTAATTAATCGCGATAGAGATGGGATATTTTGGTGAAAAGAATAATTGACTTATCTATTGCCATGATCAGCAGACTTACCCTTACTTCTAAGTTTTGGAGCGTCATTTCACCAAAATAAATTTTATGACACACGTTAGTCACATAAGAAACAAATATTAGCGGTCGCCTGTGACTCCGTCCGCGCGGAACTAAAAATAACATAATTAAGTAGCCTGTGTTCTTCCTGATAATGTTTTATCTATGCCAATTTTTTATCAGTTCAGCTGTTCTTGTATTACCTTCAAACAGACATCTATCCTCCATCTAAATAATCTATATATATATAAAAGAAAGTCGTGTTAGATACACTATTTATAAATCAAGAACGGCTTTACCGATATGGATGAAAATTGGTGAGGAGGTAGCTTAGAGCCAAGAGACAGACATAGGATACTATTTTTTTTTTTTTTAATTTATGGCTAGAAGAGCTGCGTATTTAACATACTAATATTATAAATGCGAATGTTTAAATGGATGTGATGTGGATGGATGGGTGTTTGAAGATATCTCTAGAACGGCTGAACGTATCTCGATTAAATTTGGCATACGTAAGGATTATTAATAATGCATAGTCTGAAAGAACACATAGGCTACACTAATTAAGTTTTGATATATCCACACGGACGTAGTCGCGGGCAACAGCTAGTTTGTAATATTAGTAAGATGTGTGTTTCGACATATTTTAAATTAGAACAGACCTGGATTAGTATAAGGTACATAATGTTCATGATAAATCGAATACAATTCTGCGGTTGGCTGGCTAATAAACTATTAAACATCGTTTTAATTACTCCTCTGTAATGCAGCATTTTATTATAATTACAAGCATTTTATTGCATCTAATAAAATAGATTAGACAATTCTTGCACTTCTACAGTGATAATATTATCCATTAGCGACGTTTAAATAACGATTAAACATTTTAACTTCTAGATTTAAGTCCTGTTTCTGTGTTTAATAATTAAAATCAATACAATTATTGATATTTTTATGACTATAGCTGTTGCTCGTGACTCCGTCTGAGCCGAATTAAAAAAAATAGTAGGATATGTATTCTTCCAGACTATGTTCTATATGAATGCCAAATTTCATCGTGATCCGTTCAGTCGTTCTAGAGATATTTTTGATTTTGCTCTGAAGGACATCTGATAATATCTTTGTTATTTTATGAAATGCTGCTTTCTTTTACCTACAATAAAAAAAATGTCTAAAAAATAGCTGGAAGCTTATATTAAAACTTTACGGTAAAATTAAAGGGTAGCTACGTATTAGCATTAACTGGGGGTAACTTTTTAATACGGAACATGTGAAGAGGAATGGTGCGGTTGAATTAATTTGATTCTTAAATTATTCAAACAAAAGCTTAATACTTTTTTTTATAACAGAAGGGAGCAAACGAGCAGCGGGAACACCGAGGTGTTCAATGACGCCCATGGACATCAGCAATACCAGAGGAACCGCAGATGCGTTGCCGGCCTTTGAGATAGTGATAAGCTCGCTTCTTGAAGGACCCTACGTCGTAGCGGTTATATTACGGTACGGTAGTACTACTTACAAATATTCTTACTCTCGTTTCCTTGTAAAAGGACTGAGACATTATGTTTTCGAACGGGTATTTAAACAGTGGAAACTCGCAGTTTTACGTACAGTAATTCATTTCTTAAGACGCATGTTACAAGGTAGAAGCAGTATAATTACATGTGTACTGGATATAGACAAGTTGTTAAACTAGATTTAGATCATTTACATTAACTAGCTCAGTCATATTCAATAATTCATACTCGCAACTTAATGTCCATTTATAATACACTAGTTGTCGCCCGCGATTCTGTCCGCGCGGAAATAAAGAAACTTAATTGGTAGTCTATGTGTTCTTCCAGACTATGTTTAACATCTGTGACAAATTTCATCAATATCCGTTGATCCGTTCTAGAGTTACCATCTTAAAGACATCCATTCATCCATCTAAACATTCGCATTTATAATATTAGTGTTATAATAACATAGCAATGTATATTGATAAATTAGACTTCTTTCCAACTTTTCGGTGTGCAAAAGGTTAAATATAAAATTCTCGAAGCAAAATAACTACAATCCAATTCTTGGTGTCACTTTAATACGTCAAAAATTACCCTTAATATAACATTTACTTTAGTACAAACTTAATTAACTTACGTCATTTAAACTTTAAAAAAAAACACACAAATCAATCATCAATCCATAAAAAGTGATTGCTGACTTACATTGAATTTATTAATAATGTATTCGAAATCCGGTGTCGCAGCAATTGACATTTTTTTCAATCGACAGTAACACATGGCCTCCGTCCACCGACCTGGATAACGGACTGATCCTGTAACGGTTACTTATTTACCTTTTGAGTCAAAGAACGGGGTACCGGGACTTAGAAACTCCACAAATTCTAAACGACATAACTGAGATGCCAATTTTGTATTGAATATTCGGCTATAACGCACTATGGAAAAGTAAAAAACAAGTCTTTGTTTCTTGTAATCTATATTATTATAAAGCAGAAGAGTTTGTTTAAACGCGCTAATCTCAGGAACTACTGGTCCGATTTGAAAAATTCTTTTTTTGTTGGATAGTCCATTTATAGAGGAAGGCTATATAACATTACGCTGCGACCAATAGTTTTTTTTTAATTCCGCGCGGAAGTCGCGAGCGACAGCTAATATTAGAATAAAACGCGCTAACACAAATCTAGAAATTAACATTCGAATCATTTTAAATTAAACAATTGTACATCTCTGATGTTAAAGATAATAATTGAAGATGTTAAAACAATTGAAATGTTATGGTCACTAACAATAATATTCTCACTAATGTAATCAACGTAACACTTAAGCAGTACTAGTTATTCGCTTAATGCGTTTGATTATACGATACTTCAGTATGAGCTGCATTTATTGTACTTATATAATGTCAAGATTCCTATGTAATAGCTGATGTTGTAACCAACGGACAATTAAAATAAAGAAAAAACGTTAAAATTACTCGACAAAGCGGAATTGAAACTATTGGATTAGCTGTATGTTTTTAAATGGTAATTACTGTTAGGCAATAGCTTAGTTACTATGAAACTACCGTCGCAAAATAAGACAGAGTAGTTGGTATCAAAATAAAACAAAAAAAAAACATTTGAAAGGAAAAGTAATTGAAGCTTTTTAATTGGCAAAGAGTATAAGTTAGTATAGGTAGTGTATAGTTGTATTTAGAAGCCGTCTGGTTCACGGAGCACGTGAGTATATTGATCTGAAGTAACGAAGGGGTCGGAATACAACGGAATAGGTAGCTTACTATCCATATTGTCAATGTTATATTAGTCGTAAGAGTTACTACGAGCTAAAAAATTATAAAACTTTACGAGTCCCTAGCCTTACGAATGTTCTTATAATGAAAAGAGGGAAAAGGGAGTTTGGATTTGGTGAAGCAGGGTAAACAGAACGGAAGTAAATATTACCATAAGTTAAACCTATGTCCATACTAACATTTCTAAACTACTAATTTTACAGCTCTTAATCTGACTCAGGTTATAGTTTACTATAAGTAAGTTAGTTAGAAATGTTATTATAAGGAAAACGTTCTTTTAATTACGCTAATAAGCCCTAAACCATTGAATCGTCAGTTTCAGTTAGCCCTGGTTTAAAAGATTGACGACATAAAATCGTAATTGACGCGACCGCTTACATGGTTATAGGCTAAGCGTATCATTGATTTAAAAAGGCCAACGTGTGGAAAAGTTGTTCCGGACAAATTATATTTAACTCGTTAAAGCAAACTTTACGTTATAGCGTTTGATAATAAAAATAATTAATGAACAAATAGAGTTCATAAACTTTGTTTAAAAATAAAATAAAAAACTTAGATTAAATATTACAAGTAACCTTTCTCGAAGTTGTTGTCAAGCTTTTAATAATAATATGCCTGTATACCTTTTTTTATTAATTTGGCGACTAAAAAAAATCTATCCAATAAGATCAAAAGAGCTGTGAAAAGTGCAATAGTAACCTGAAATCAGATCCATGCAAGCATTTCGCAAGCATTGTAGCGAACGTGTCGGGTCAACCATTATGGATGGTCTTTTAGATGTCTCACAGAGATAAATTACGTTGTTTCATCAATCTAAAATGCCAACTGGATAACGAAATATCGACTATTTTGGCTTCCAATAAGCTTCCCGTTTCTTTGTTTACACAATATGTGAAGCTTTAAATGCTTAAGTATAATAAATTTTAACATTTTTCAAACAAATGTCTAAAACGGGCAACACTTTTATTTGGTATTTTAGTCTACATTAAATTAACGAGTTTTTATACGTTATGACGCACGCTTTAACGTAACTACCAACTGAGATTGGTGTAAAATAAACACTACAGCCGGAGTATGTATGGCAACGAACGAAAATCGGTAATTATATTACATTGCCGTATAATTTTATAGAAAAATAATGGTTCTTTTATAACCGATGCACACTGAAAGTGAATTTTTGATACTTAACTACATGCTTTGCATTTCACAGCTTTAGATTGTATCGAAGATTACAAAAAGCTACAATTGAAAGTGTCAGTTTTGAAACATAACCTGTTATTTGATTGCAGCTATTCTGATATTTATAAAACGCTCGATAGCTGTTCCTAAACGATTCGTTGACAATGTCACTGCTCAAAGGACAGACAGGCAAAAAAGGAGACATGAATTATTTTATTGTTCTCCAAACTTCGATAGGAGTCCACAGCATCCTGCGTCCTGCGCGTACAATGTATTGCACAGTTTAAAATGATAAAAGATTATATGAGCATCCAACGAATACTTACCGGATCGCTATATTTATTTTTCTCTTCACAGATGTCCAAAGCCCGCATTTGCGAGGAACGTGAGCCAGGATGCGAATCGCTTCGTTACAATATATAAATAGTGGGCACTCTCCAAAAATATACGGGTTATGAGTCGGTATGCACTTGTATGTTTTAAGTTGCGAGACAATTGCCCGTGACGCACGTGTACGAACGCCTCGATCGGCGGCGCGCGGCGTACTGACTGACGGCCGTATATTCGTATAGTTTATGTTGTGAGGGGCTCGGGTCGGAAGCACGGCGCGCCGCCGGGACGTCGCGTCAGGCGAGGGACCGTGGCAGAAGGGCCGCAACCCGACGTCGACGCGTTTTTTGTCCCGTCTAATATTAGCAACAGTATGTTCCAATCCTCTAACTGAGGGTTTCTGTATCCGAATCAATCATTCATAACCATATTGTCCTCCCAGTTTCTTTGAAATAACTTATATGACAATGTGTATAGTTTCGAAAAGGAAAATCCAGGTCCAGGGTAAACAAGGAATAATAATAGACCTCCCCTTTTTTGGAGTCGGTTAAAACATTTCTTATATTATTAAATGATCGTAATACTTATAAATTTCGTTGGGAGTAGTTCTAGAGCTTTTTAATGTATTTATATATTTGTTTTCAATTTGTAAGCTCGTTGTCATTTTGCACATAATTCAATATAGTTTATCTATCGAGTTTGATTGTGGTGAAACCGAGGATTGCACAATTCAACAATATCTAATTCCAGCTTAAGTGGACTATCAGACATCCGGAAATACCGCCGACACAGGGAAGTAATTCGACATTATATTGCAAAATTTACTTATCGGGCACTTTGCAGTACGTAATGTTTCATTATTATAATTTTTTGATATGGACAGAATTTACATTTCGTAATTATGTTAATTTTGAACATATATATTTTTATATTAATAACTGTGTCAGCATATTTCCATTCCTTATATTACTTTGTGTGGGGTCTCACTACGTTTTCGTTTAGATGAATCTAACATATGTGTCGTCACTTTTTTCTACCATGTCACCTTTCACTCATTCCATCTCGTCCTCGGCCTTCTTCCGAGATACCTCTCCATACTCTTATAAACAAGTGCTGATGAGATGAATACAAGGAGGCACTCCTTCATACTGAAGCCAATTTAAAAACTAAACCTAATTATGACTATTATTTCGAGAAATTAGTTGTTAGGAAAAAATTATAAAGTTTTATAATATGACGGTATATCTTTTATATGCACGTACCTGCTAAATCCCAGGGTTAGGTCATTGAATGATAAAAATATGTAAAAGACAAATTATTAAATATCTAACAAAAGAATAAGAGGACAAAATCTGTGTCAGGTATACCTACAAACAGAAAATACTTCTCTTATTGTGACTCATGTTTCATGATTTGAGAATATTTTTAAGTACCTTACTAATATTATAAATGCGAATGTTTAGATGGTTGTTTGTTCGAAGGTATCTCCAGAACGGCTGCGTGGATCTCACTGAAATTTGCCATAGATGTAGAGCATAGCAAGAAAGAGCATATAAGCTACTAATTAAATTTATTTTTAATTGCGTGTACACGTAATCGCAGACGACAGCTAGTTTATAAAGTTTAATATAAAGAGCTTAGTTAACGTAAACATCACCTTTACTTTTGTACAATATCTTTGTGCATTTTTAAAACAATGACAGATTATAAAATTTATCTCTCATTGTTCTGTTGGACCTTGGGCTGACGTTTTATACTACGCTAACATAACCAGATAAGTTACATGTGGTTTACAATATATATGTTGAATTAGTTTTAGCCAAAATATAAGTTTCTGTAATAAGACACAATTTTAACATGATTCCTTAAGCTATATTAGTAAGCTTTGTTGCTCTGATTTTCGTTATCTTTATTACAATAAGAACACCCAGTAAGTATCATTGGGTACTAAAATGGTATTATAAACATTTGTTAACTACTAACGTCTAAGAATTCTTAGCAAATGACGTCACTATAACATTGTAACAATTTTTGTACATGCTTGTATTACGAGGTCGAAGTCTATTTTTGTTCTGTGATGTACATACAGAGTGTTACAAAGCTTTATTAGCGCTGTAGTAAATTATTAAACTAACAACAGCCGTTACAAAAGAAACAAAAGAATGTCAATGTTTCTAATTTGTTTTAGAACATGTTTAGAGACAGTATCGGCGTTTGGGTGGGGTGCTGGTTAGAAAAAACGACCACGGAGGTCTGGCAATAAAAGAGTCTTACGTGATGCCTTTAATCATCCTCCCCCAAAATGGGGGCGACGTAGAAAGCTCGCCCAGGGTGCGCTAAAACCGACACTATTCTCAGACCTCTTTTGTTTTCTTCTTACTTCGTCCTCATCTTTGAGCTTACGTATAAATGATTGTTCGTTTTAAATACATACATTTATAAACTTAAGTAATGTGTACATCACCAATATTACCAATATAAGTTTTGTTAAATTCTTCTAATCCGAATAACTGTTCCCTCCTTTTATCGTCTCAATTATTTACAAAGATACATATACACATATACATATATACTCACGTATAAGATTTTCAGAAGAAAAAATTAAAATAATTAAAAGATATAACGTTTGTTACTAGGACAGTTCCAATTAACGTGTTTATCATGCGTGCTGTAACTTAACACGCTGAATTATTCACTTCAATAATTTCTCACGACGGCACAAAGATGGCGCTGTCTTACTTTTGTTTTATTTTCATTTATACGCAAGTCTAGACTTCAACTATCTACAGGATTACTCACACGTAACAATCCTTAAGCGCAGTTTTTTTTTATGGAATAAGCTAACTTTAGTGCCTTTTCACGCGTTATATCGGGTAACTAATGTTGTTAGCCTTTTATATAAAAAGAAAGGGCATTTTAGCAATTTATTTCTAAACAATATTAGAAATGCAAATGTTTCGATGGATAGATGTTTATTTGAAGGTATCTTCGGAAGGGATGTAAGGATTTCGCTTCAAACTTGGCATAGATGTAAATCATAATCTGGAAGAACACATAAGCTACTAATTAAGTTTTTTTAATACCGTGCGGACAGAGTGAGAGCTAGTAACGTAATAGAAAACAAACATACAAACCGTGAATCTCCTCCATTTGTTTTTGTTAACATATCGACATTAAAAATGAGCTATTTAAAAACGATAGGTGCATAGTATATACACGGGATAAAATGTTTTATAGCGTTTAAGTTCATTGTGCTAATACAAGCTTTACAATATTATTATGTTACCTCATAAATATATGATATACTCTTAATAGAACTGCTATAAACATGTAAAGCCGTAAACGCAGTGGATAACTCAATATTTACGATCAAATTCTACACAAGTTTTCAGGAAATGCAGTAAACCTTTCATGTGATTATTAATATGTTTTCTACAACGATAATTGGAGGCTTTATAATGTTTCCTTTCCATTCATATTAGCAGTCGTTTATTTCATTATTAACTTTAAAGATACGACTACATTATAATATGGAGATATCTCTTTACGTAATTATATATTTCGTCAGCGCATAGTTAAATAAAAAATAAGTTGACTAAGTTACTGTCACTACACACATCTGCATTCCAATTAATGCCCAAAAATCGTTCCAGCCATTTCCAAGATTGCCCAGAACAAACAAGGATATTTGACAGATAAATAGACAAAAATTAAAAATATTAAATTGTCGTTATATTGTTTATAACGATAATCTCATCATCACATCTCTCTATACTTCCCCACTGAGGGGCTCGGAGCCTACCCTACGTTAAGGGTGATTAGGCCATAGTCAACCACGCTGGCCAAGTGCGGGTTGGTTGACTTCACACTTATCTTTGAATTTCTTCGCAGATATGTGCAGGTTGCATCACGATGTTTTCCTTCGCCGTAAGAACGTCGGATAAATGTACATATGTAAATCCAACGACAATCTAATTTTACCAAAATGCATCATGTTCGCAATTATTTCGATGCTACACGCAGACAAATCAATTTTATTAACTTAAGGGAATAATAAAAAACAAAAGAATTTCTACACTAACAATTAATTCAAAATTGTTAAATTAGTAAGAACTAGCTGTCACCGGAGACTGTTCGCGCGGAATTAAAAAAAACATTATTGTAAGCCTATGTGTTCATCCAGGCTGTGTCCTACACAAATACCAAATTTCAGCGAGATCCAAGCTACCGTTCATCTGTCGATCTCAACATTTGCATTTATAATATTAGTACCAAGTACGATAACGTCAATATGACTTGTAAACAGTAAAATTAGCCTGTTTATCAGTGTAACAAACGGTACACAGTAAAGTAACACTAGTTGACGCATTGCTAACAAGTCAAAATGATAAGAGATACGCTAAAACCATATGATATCATTGTTTTATCTCGAGATACGGATGCGAGGATATCAGTTAATTTACACGCACGATGCATGCAAATGACGTAACCAAACATACGTAAGGAAATAATTTTAAACAACCAAAAATGAGAAGTTGAGAAATCATGAATTTATCAACAATCTAACATACTTTATAGTGTTAGGAATTACTCGTATGAACAAACCTGGATTGGTTTTAGCGTTTACGTCGCCCTGGGCGAGGTTTTTGCAGCGCACACTTTTTTGGTGTCGTGAAAATCTTCCAAAGATATCTAAGGGGGCAGCGCAGGCGCCTCCATTCTGGCGCTCGTGATGCCCCTTTATGCCCGGCGCCCAGGACGGTGTCACACCTCGCTCTACTGTAACGCCGCTACTGAATAGTACCCGGTTGTGTTTATTGCTTTTGTCGATATTTTACCGTCTGCTGTGCACTTAATTACATTACATATGTACGAAAAATAAATAAAATTTTATTATAATTTCCTGAGAATTTTATTTTTAATAACACAGTTAAGACCCACACTAACAATGTATAACTTAATAGCATGGCCACGAAAAATAAGTGGCGTCCTTAAGAAAAGTGAGATCACTCTACTGTTTGTATTTTGATAGAAGCGTGCGTGATGGGAGCCTAGGACTTCTGTGTCACGACTGCAACTTGTGGCTTTATTATGGTGTATTTTCCGTTTTGTATTGCTCACTTCAAAAGATAAATCTCAATAGTCAATAGGCTGTCGAGTAGCACGTTTAAACGACAACTAATTGTTAACAAGGCTACTTATGTAGCTCTTTGTTGTATAACATTATTATGAAATACATTAACATCAAGGATATCTTTTGATGGAAATCAATTGACAATCGAAACAATGATCGCAACCAGAGGAACAGCAGATGTGTTGCCTTTGAGAAGATACGTTCGCTTGAAGGATCCTAAGTCTCATCATCATCATCATCAGCTATATGTCCCCACCGAGGGGCTCGGAGCCTACCCTAAGTTAAGGGTGATTAGGCCATAGTCAACCACGCTGGCTTCTTCTCTTCTTTCTCGCACGCTTCTTCTCAGATGTTGTTGCATCACGATGTTTTCCTTCACCGTAAGAACGTCGGATAAATGTACATATGTAAATCGAAAATCGAAAAACACATTGGTACATGGCGGGATTCGAACCCAGGACCTGCAGATTGCAAGTTACGCCCCTTATCCTAAGTCTAGTAACGGTTAATCTCGAATAATATCTGTTGATATTTTCTGCAAAAATTAATGGCTTCTGGCAATTCATTAGGATAATGGTGTTAACAATTACATGATTGTTACAGCAATTGGATTTTAACACGCAACAGTTTATCAATATTTGACCTTATTTCGCTTGGCACGTCAATGGACTTACTTCAACATACGTACAGCAAAAAAGTTATAATAACAGCAGTTTGTGCTTCATTCTTTTACTTTCTTTGATCAGAAAAACACAACCTTAGGCTTCTTATACCAACATTTATGATTCCTCAGACTAATTAGATTGTTTGCATGTTTTTATATAATATTTGGTACCACAAAGAATGATATAAAAATTTTTGAAAGGTAAATATTTTATGAGCAGGTATGAGGACAAGTTAAGAATTTCAATCGAGAACTAATTATTTAATACTCCGTGGAGTGTGAATGGCGCAGTTTTTACTTATTACCGTGACTTGAGTACAAATTTCCATTAGCCATTAAAGATGACCAATAACTAGTATGACTAACATTTATGAATTTATAAGGATAAATGTTAGATTTATAAATATTTCTTCATACTTAAGTGGATGTAGCTATTAAAGACATATTTTTTATATAATACAAGTATAGGAGACATATTTTTCTGATTAAAAAGCAAAACAGAAAAGAATTCAAGGAAAAAAAATACGAAAAGTGAATAATGTATGAACTTTTCTTACTTTTTTAACACAACGATTTTACAAAGTATTATATGTAGAAATGAATAAGAAGTAAGCATTATATCATCATTTATGTGTCATTAAACTTATTCCATAATTTGAAGACTGTCCGCTAAATTAAACATTCGTGGTGTCACTAAAAATCATGTTAGACATGCGCCGTTCGTAAGTAGGAAACCTGAACGTATTCCTCACGATATCCACGCTTTATAATTAACGGCCGTGATGTGGCCCTGATGATAAGTGCCACTTAAACTATAGTCATGATAAAATAAAATACGCAGGCTTTTGAATTGATGGAATTAACTAGAGATGTAAGTTCCGGCCTACACAATCTTCTTATCGTATATTTCAGAGACCAATATCCCCGTTTTAAAATGTATTTTTATCTCTATTTTGTCAAAGATGATAACAAGGATGGCGATATGTTTCGTACAGATATTTTGGTCTCAGAAAGTTGTGGATGGTATGTTTTTTATTGTTGCTTCGGCAGTGAGAACCCACAGTTTGCCTCTTCAATAACGGACCAAATACATACGTAATTTATGAATTATAATTATAAACAGTCAGTTGATCATAAAATTTAAATGATGTAACTCTTTTGAATATTAGGCTCATTTGTTACAACGTAACGTAACATTTAGATGAGCAATTTAATTGTCATAATATGCAGATTTTATTGCTTATGTAGTAATCTGTAGTTCAGTTTTATAATATCGTCGACAGCTTCACATTATTTCGTTTGTTTAATGTGTTTTTAAAGATCGAGCCTATTAAATAACCAACATAAATTGAACTTAAGTATTTTCTCAAAATCTCTGTGTAAAACATATTTACGATGCCATGTTATTTAAACTTAATTTTAATTAACAATATATCAGTTAAGTAATTATATTAAACTAAAATTCTCTTTCTAAAGTGGAGCATTGTGATAGCTATGCAAGTAGATTGTAGTTTCATCTAAAATTCAATATAGCTTCCTCTTTCTTAAGAATTGTACACATTCCATTGTCGATCAAATGGAGACGCATTATTTATCACAGAGCGTAACCAAATGACAAAAAAACGTTACCATCGCCCACACTCAAACTGGTACGCAGAAAAAAAAAATATAGCGCCACACCCGCTATGTCATATTGAGTAGTTTATTCAAATCTCGAATTGAGCAGCAAAAAACTGTCCAGTTAGAAGCCGGACAACGAACCTCCGAATGGGGACACGACGCAAAAACATCTGAAGGAAATGCAACATTAACAAAAGTGTTATATCTCAAATTGTAAACGAAATGGAAATACACGTAAATTAAATTATACATTAGTACTAAGTAAACTTGAAGAATGCGTAATTAGTATTGAATAAGTATTTGGAAATCATTTCTTCTGTTAGCTTTAATAATTAGGGTGACAGGAGATATGCAAATGTGAATCAGGAAACCGCAAGTTCATTCACCTATTGTAATAGTCTTCACTTAAGTGACGTGACAAAACGCAACGTTATATAGTGTATGTAAATAAAAGAACAAGAAGACTGTTTTGAAATAGTGAACGGCGGTACACAGAGATCTCCTTCATATTTGATTTTAATCGCTGTGATTACCGCGCCGAGGGAACTGTTGACTATTGGTAACTCGATTGCTTCTCGTTACGCTAAATTTAGGTTAAAGCACTAATAACCTTCGGATTGATTTAATAAATTGTTACAATTATAGAATGGTCTTTACGTTTTTAGGTGGTCAATTTTTTAATCATAAGCTAAATGAAAATGTCATGTATTTATTCACTTTAAAAATATATAGATAAAATAGAGCTGTGATTAATTCCTTAATCAATTAAAATGTACTATAATTAGTGAAGATTATTTGACAGACATTTTGTTTTTGTTTTTTTGGAGAGTGCATCAGATTGTATTGTAGTCCAGATTAACTAATTATAGATAGAACTAGCTGTCGTCCGCGACTCTGTCCGCGCGGGATTAATAATAGATGTCGACCGATTCTCAGACCTACTCAATATGGTCACAAAATTTCATGAGAATCGGTCAAGCCGTTTCGGAGGAATATGGGAACGAAAATTGTGACACAAGAATTTTATATATAAGGTAAGATTGGAATGAGACAATCTGAAATCGATTGTAATTTGCCCATCTAACCATTGAACTCATTTAACAAGGCTAAAAATAGCCAAAAACGTCATGGATGATTGCAGTTCAAATTCTATTGTGTTAATATATTGTTGATAAACAAACAAGCAATGTTTCATTTACGTGTATATTCTAAAATGTTAGGTCACATTTTGAAACGTGTCTCAAGATGATAATAAGGAACAAGAGAGATATGTAACCGATGTTGTAACGAACGCCTCTTTCGTGCATAGTTGCTAGTGAAAGTGTCAAACTGAAATGTTACCTTGTGTCTTGTAATGTGCTATTGACCTCTGAAAGAAAGACATCTAAATATCTATATAATGTGTGAATATTATATATATATTTTTAATTTTATCTCTTACTTCTAATTGGAAGTCTAGTTTTTCTAATTGGAAGAATTTATGCTAGTTTTCAGTATCCAGACACAAAAGTATTCTTAGATATGTGACTTTTTGGTTTTTTTTTTTAAGAGAAGGGGGCAAACGAGCGGCGGGAACACCGAGGTGATCGACGACACCCATGGACATCTGCAACACCAGAGGAACTGCAGATTGTTGCCGGCCTTTAAGGAAATGGTATGCTCGCTTCTTGAAGGTACCTAAGTCGTGGTTACCTAAACGTTGGTGAAAACGAATTCCTTACTACGTGCGTACTAAATGCTGCTTAAAGGAGCCCTAACTTTAAGGATAAATGATTGGTCAAAATGGCCAACGATATTTATTTCAGTTAGTAAAAGTTTTGAAGAATGAACACCATTGTAAATCCAACGATTAGTGTCCGGAAAGCATTAAAATTTTTCTGGTCAAATTTCAGGCTTTAGATCATATTTGAAATGTTTCATGAATATTTTGAATATAAAAATTCGATGGTTTCCTTGGGTTTTTATAAAATCTTATGAAACACTTTACGGGTACGGTCTAACCAATTCCTCCGTCGCTCTTTCAATTCACACCAAGTATTTTGATTTAGTGTCTACAATGTTTCAACATAAGATACCAAGAACTGCGGCCTAATACTTTTGTAGTTATAGATTTTTACTAATTTAATATAATACTTTTGTAACTTGATCCAACTTCATTTGCTTATTAGTACTTTTAGAGATTATTAGTTAAAATCCTTTGGCCCGATTGGCGCGCTTTCGTTACAAAGTCAAGTATCAACATTTTAGTAAGATTAGTGTCGCGCCTGTACACCGGCCCAGTGTCGGATTTTCTTCCTAACCGTACAAAGGAACCCTCAACTTTGTCTATGCCTTCTTTGAGTTACTTTTAAAAATAGAACAACTTTTTTTTAATTTTGTCGAAATTCGTTAGTTATTAATTCATACTCAAACACACCAACTTATAAATAATACCCCAATAATATACTCAAGTACACTAGATGTGAAAAAAAAATAATTATAGGGAATTGATGATACTTTTTTACGTAATGTACAAATATTACGAATGTCTAGTGTTTTGTACGTAAAGTGTGTCACCGTACTCAAGTTTCTTATTTACACGTGTCTATGATTTCGCATTGTTTTTATAAATAATTAAAAATGATGAGACGGTGAAATACCGAAATGTTTACGTGTATATTTTGTACACTAGCTAATTTATGGAATCGGTAGAATCTTGTTAAACTTATATAACTAACTTAAGTTATTGTTAAGTAACTTAAAATATAACTTTAAGTTTAGTATAAAATATGGAACAGAGATATAAAAGCGATCTTCATTGTAATATTGTTTAAAACTATAATACGAAATAAGCTTAAATTAAACGAGCTTTACTGTTTGAAAGTTTACGACACCGCATAACCCATTAAATAACCCATATATTCATTTTTATTTATATCGTATCGTAACTTTAAATAAATAACTGCGTAAATATCCGTACATAGCACTTACGCCATGATAATATATTAGTACACGAGGCGCGTATCAAAAGCTATATACCACGAAATCAAATAATTTTAACTTTATTTACCACTTAAGGAAAACCTTGAATTGAACGTCATTATTAGGTTAAATATATTTACTTCCTATAAACACGATTCCTAATGATTAAGTAAATATAATGTTGATTTTATGACAAAGTTTTATTAAAACTTTGATTATAGTCATTGCAAAATATCACGATTTCATGTCCAACGTTGATCGATTGCCCAATGTGTGTCACACTTATGTTGATTTAGGCCTCTTCTGGTAATAAACCTAAAGACCTCGATGAAGATTAATTTAAATTTATATATCATTCTAATCATGAGTTTCCACGATTTTTTTAAATTAATTATTAAATGGTTGTGCCCAAAAAATTCAACAACAACCAAAACATTTAAAAAAAAATCACAAATATAACAACAATTATAAGTGCTTAATTTTGTTTTACGCAAGTATAATAAATTACTAACTAGCGGTCGACTCTGACTCCTTCCGCAAAGCGGAATTAAAAAAACCTTAATTAGCATATATGTTCTTACAGACTATATTCTATATATATGCCAAATTTTATCCAGATCCGTTCAGCTGTACTGGAGATAACTTCAAAAACATCCATCCATCTTAACATTCGGATTTATAATATTAGTAAGATATTAATTAAAAAAATCAATTAATATTCCCAAGCAATGTTAAATCGGATTGTTAGGATTGTATTAATAAAACGGAACCTTTCAATCATCGATATCTTTTAAGCACATGACTTATAGACTTATATTTCATCTACTTAAGAGATATTAACTTAAGCTTGCAGAAAAAAAAAACATTAAATTATTCATAAAGCAATAATGACATTAATGAATGATGCCAGCCATTTCATAGATAACGAAATCCTGTAAGTATCCTATATTAGTTTTGAGATGAATTATTCACATAGATTAATTAAAAAAAAGCACATATTCTCATTAAGTACTTAATATTTACATTTTTTCTCTACAGCTATTAACCTAAGAAGTAACTAAGAAACGACACCAAGTCACTTCCATTGCTTACGAACTGGGTGGTGTTAAGTTCGATTTTTGTCATTAAAATTTCAGCGTTCGGTTGGTTTAAAGAATGTATTATGTAGTAAGTAATATAATTAGTTAAGTAAAATCTTAAAACGAACAAACGTATTTAATTTGTTTTAAGAAGTCAATAAACTATGAAGTTTAAAAAGTTTGGTCAGTAAACATGCAAACAATCAATTCTACAATTTTCATTTTATTCAAAATTACTTCAACAGTTATATTCTGTATAATCTAAGATATTAAGCTTTAACGCGATCAAATCAATCATCACATACCGAGCATGACAAGTTATTTTTTTTAAATAAAAAATAACGTTGGGAATGTTGCCAGCTACATTTATAGTAATTTAGATTTGTTATCTACATTAAGAGTACAGACAAAAAAAGTAAATACCATCAGTGCATATTATCCGGTGTGAGATTTTATAAGTGCAAGAGTAAATTATGTATTACGAAAGATAACTGTACTTGATGAAAATTTAAGTAATCACGAATAACGTGATGTTTTTGATTTGTATTGCGTCGTTTGTTGGTACTTTTTAAATAATTCTTATTAGTTTTAAGTAACTGTTTCCAACCGCTACTTAAGTTCTGAGAGGTAATAATAAAATTTTAGTGTACTGTTACGCGGAAACTCATTAAGAACGTAATACAATGATTAAAAATAATCACCAATCCACTTTGAAACAGTACGATTATTTTATAATTTTGTATATTATCTTTAACCATAATAGCTAGTAGCTAATAGCTTGGAAATATTATTGTTTATAAGTTTTTTTAAACATCTGACGAAGGACCGTATTTTGAAAGGCCTAATTTTAGACCTCTGTTCCTCCCCTCCCTTTTCTCATAAAGAAAGGATGGTAAGTGGATTTGTCAAAAGAGAAGACGCATAGGAAGGGAAAATATCCTCTTTTTGTCCGTCCCCTCCTCCGTCGACTAAAGATAGGCAAGGCAGCTGCGTTGCAGGTGTCTGTAGGCAGCGGTTGTTTCGCCATTTTGGCGAATTTAGGTGGCATTCGCATATTGGGGAAACCTACAATCCTCATGTCTTCTATCTATCTTTAGGCATCTCTAGCGCCTTCCGAAAAACAATATTTTTTCACTGATAAACTGATGTAGGCGTTTATGTACTGTTAACTAAAATATTCAGATGTGATTTTAATACTATTTTATGTGTCATAGACCGTCTATTTGTCTCTATTTGCGGTACCACTGCACGGTAAAAATCAATGCAATCTAAGCATCATAAATCAATATAAATAGGTCTTAAAACCGGTTTAATACTCAAGTATATTCAAGGATGAAATGTCGTCGACCGAAAATTCTGTAAAAAACGCATTAATATATACCGTTTGTAAAATGCCGCACGTAGTTATACTTATGTACTGGTAGGTAATATTTTTTTTAGTATTTATCTGGAAGTGATTTCGGGTCAGTAGTATATAGGTTCTTATCTCGGAAATTTCGGGTTTTAATTTTTATGATAATAAGGAACCCTAAACCGATTTGTGAATGATGATTCGATAGTGTTCGCATTGGTAGAGACACTACTGCGCCCTCAGAGCTTAAGCCTACAATGCTAAGAAGGATAGGCTAATAACTAGTTAAGTTTTTAATTCCTCTCGGACAAACTCATAGGTTAAAGCTCTGTTTATTCAGCCACAAAACGCCCACTTCAGGGCATAGGCTTCTCCTAAAGATTTCCACGCACTTTATATCTGTCTTTTTCTGTTTCGTCATAAAATTCTCCAGAGACAACAGTATTGGCGTCGAATTTAAAACATCATTATATGACAAACAAATAATTTTATTTCTGTATAAAGCCCTGCAAGCTCTCGTTTGGCAACCAATCAACATTGTTTCAAATCGGGTTTGTAACAGGATTGTAAATTCCAACCTTTAATTATGCGGGTTGATTTCTTAACAAGATGTTGAAAACTTTTGTTGAAATTAAAATATAAATATTTGCAAATATTTTTTCCCGAAAATTAAAAAGTTTCAACAATATTAAAAACATAAAAGATTTGTAATTTTAAAAAAAAAACTATGACATAAATATACTTATAGATAACCTTTTTTGAAGTAAACAAAATGTCATATTTGTTGATAAAGTAAAACATTTATTTCATCTCTTTTAAAACAAAGGCATCTAAGAAGAATTAAACAGCTTTCGAATAAATGGCAAGAATAACAAGAATAGCGTTAGACTTCGCTTTGGGTACGTATTATCGTAAAGTTATAATATCGTTGACCAACAACCCAAACGAACTAAACAAATCCTCTAAAAGTAAAAATAAATCTTCATAGACTTAACACTTCCATAAACATATCATTTTTAAGGAATTCTTAGGTGATATTTTAAAGAATGTAATTAATTAAGTAAGGTAAGTCTTTGTGAATTAAACGAGGATTAAAAAAGAAACTGCAGCAAATGAAATCATAAAAATGTATTATTACATACTTTACTATTCTAAAATCTTCTATATCTTTATTTATATAAATCATTGATCCATTTGTTACAGTTTCTATTAAAACAATTCGACCTGCTGTATCTAGGTTATGGAGAGGATCAAAAAGTTACATCCTTGAAACTTCGGCTAAACGTCTCGTAGACAATAATTTAGTGACAAGGGCTGAACATGCGCTCCATGATGCGACAGAGAATTTAGAAACAAAATTAACTACACTTCGAGATAACCAGCTACCAAAAGAAGTCGAATATCTCGAAAAAGAATTACAAAAAGCTAAGGAGAAAATGAAAAAAGATAATGTATGTTAGGCTAAAGTTTTTTATTTGAATAACGTTTAGGTTAGTTAAATGCAATACGCGTAAATACATGAACTCCTCAATAAAAACATAACATAGCACTCGTCCCACCAGTCAATAAAAGGCAAGGTTCACATAATTTTTGAGTATTACTCTAGATGTTTCGCGAAGTTATGCTTAATTATAGCTTTAAGGAACATTCTGAGCTATTGTATCATTGATTGATTGTACTTAAACATTCTATACAATTTTAGTAACTGCTAAAGCCGTCAAGCCTGCGATTGGTACAGCATGGCAATATGCAAAAATAGAAATGGCACCGCCGTTAACTGTTGCATATTTCACCGGACGAGGTGGTCGCAAAATAGAAGAGCTTGCATCCAAAACAGCAAATAACTTGATCGCTGGCTTAGAAGCTATGGTACGTGATATGGAAGCAGAAAGATTAAGGCAAATAAGACTTAAAGAGGAAGCTGTGAAAGCCGCGCAAGAGAAATTAAAAGAAGAAGCCAGAATTGCGAGGGAAAAGGCCGAAAAAGCTAAGCTAAGCTCATCTAAGCAATTAGGTAAATCAAAGGTAACTAAAAAGAGAGCTAAAAAAGTTGATACGAAGCCAAAGGCAAAGGCCAAAGCCAAGGGCAAAGGAAAAGGAAAACCAAAAGGAGGGAAGAAGCCCAAACGAGGAGGCAAAACGTGACAATGGAACAATCATATTAAAACTTTCTCTATGTTATCAATTTCTGATTGTGTAATTTGTTGAGTATTTGAATATGACATTTCAAAATTATTTTTAATTGATAAAGTTTTATTTAGAGACGTATTTGCATCCTATTCCTGTTTGCTCTCTTGTTCGAAAATATCATAAATAAATTTTTGTCCGTAATGCATACGTTTTATTTATTAGTTGCTAAGTATTATTTTAATTTAGGTGAGGCTCGCTACTTTTTGTGGGAGCATTAGGAGTTATAATAATGAGTTTACATAGGTCTAACGATAGACAGACCGACATAGGTCACGTAACTCTGTCTAAACGAAAAGGTATGGTAAAAATGGGTGCCCTGGGATTCTCGCCCAGAGCGCTGGTAGAGCTAAAACCGTTACTGAGCTGTCAAATTAGTTTTCTACTGATGTGAATGAATTCACAATTATTGTTTCACCTCAGTGAATACCTATTATACCAAATTGCAGGCCGTTTGTAACTGTTTGTCATCGCCAATACCTCAGAAATAAAATAATTTTAATTAGAATTTATTAATGACAGTTAACGTCAATGTCAAAGTTTAATCGCACTGTATTAAAGTATTAATTTCTGTGACTTTGTGACCATTCCTTATTCTGTAAAGAGTATAAAATATAATATTATAGAAAATGAATATTTCAAAAGTGACAAATAGTCTAAAGCGTAAGTTATTTTAATCTATTTGGTGAACATTTGGAAATAACCTAAATTAGTTTACAATACTTCTTACTTTTTCAACAGGCGTTAGATTATTGCAAACGATCGCTGGGACATATGAGTTAACTCTGAACAAGAATAAAGGCAGATTGTCGAAGATAATTTTAGGTAAAAATCACTATCTGATATTCATGTCCTTATTGCTTTTAGTGCAAAAAAAGTCACCTCTTAACATTTATTTGAAAAAACTATAATAAAAAAATGTCTAAAACTTCACACATTACAGAATTTTCGTATCGATTTTGTTGCCAAATTTCCAATGAGATTGTTTATTTTTACAACTATAGAGAAATCAAATCGGGTGATGCAGTCAGACTTGGCAGATAAAATAAGAATTGCTAGGCGCTATTTTACATTAGAAATGAGTCCGCCATCGAGCTACGAGTTAAAGGTAATTTTTTTAACCCAAAAATAAACATACCCTGATGTTAGTGCGGCAACAACAGACACATATCTTAATCTGTACATTGTAAAGAATACAGATCTTAATATGTGCTTCATGATAAGTATTTAGGCTTAGAAAAAAATACAATACAAGAACCTTAAGTCCTCAGTAATCTGACGTCATACGAATAACCTAATAATTTTATCCATAACTGAGTATTTTATTTTTAATTTTTGACATTTAAAAGCAACAGTCAATGCTAGTATGCGGCTTTGGGCATCATTGCCGCAATGCAGTGTATTTCTTGAACGTTTATGTCCACTTAGATTTTAAAATACAAATTTTGGTTTATATATTAACAGACTCTCGCAATGGGCATCGTATTTACTCGTATGACTTCTTCAATGCGTTTTATATTTACCTTGTACTGTTATTGGTAAATAGTTGTCAAGGTAAAATTTATTGCCGCCTTTTATCTAATCATAGGCCATCGATCAATCACAACAATTTTGAAATCGTGCGGAATCGGGATATCTTTTTTAATTGATTCGTCTTTTTTATTTTCAAACATTGTTGAATAAAAAGTAAATAAAGTATAAAAATGTGAAAACTAATACTAAAGTTTAGTTAGGAAGAATATTTGGACATCTGTACCCCTAAGGGAATAAATGAACCAATCCTAATGAAAATAACAATGTGACGGTTGGAAATATTGGTTCTATTTTTCAGACTTTGCAAGAGGACATAAATTTAGTACGGGAGTTTATTCAAAATAAATGCTTCAAATATTTGACCGTTAAGCAAGCTTTCCTTATATTTTTGGTGTGCACCGAAGTGGGCTTATGGTTTTTCATGGGAGAAACCATCGGAAAAATGCATTTTGTTGGTTACAAAGTGTAACACTGTCTTTAAAACTAA
Organism: Papilio xuthus; assembly: GCF_000836235.2. Taxonomy (NCBI): domain Eukaryota; kingdom Metazoa; phylum Arthropoda; class Insecta; order Lepidoptera; family Papilionidae; genus Papilio; species Papilio xuthus. The sequence continues at coordinate 4,336,159 of NW_013530969.1, forward strand.
TGCAATGATACTTGAATAATAAAATTATATCTTATAATTTTTTTAGATTTCATTTTTGTATCGGTGTGTGTTTTGTGTCAAAAATTAATCGTGGCTTGGTAGGCAATGAATTCCTTTATTGTTAAAATACATGATAAAGTAATTGAATTCGTTCAATGCGTCTCAATAACTGACCTAGGCAAATAACAAACAGGTTTCATTGAAAGAAACCTATCATAACACGAGATTTAATTTAAGTTTATTGTGTTTAAAATTAAATTTCTGAACGAATCCGTAAATAAATGTGACAGTGCCATGACAGCTTTTAAAGTTTGACATTGACGTATAGACGTCATTCCAGCAAGATGGCAGATGGCAGTGAAGGTGCAATGCAAAGGGGTGCAATGCGGTGTTTCCGCGGAAACGTTAGGACGAGAATCATGATTGTGAAACATAAAAAAACTTTTTAAAAATGACGTTAAATGTGTCTTGTTAATATTTGTGTTGGGAAAAATACTCTGTCCTTAGTACTCCTTGCTGTTTTAATATTAAATAATTTTTTTGTTAGTAATGTTGCGGCGAGTAAACTTTTACTCAATATGTATCGCGTTTGGTCTCAGTGTTCTATTAATTCTTGCTGGAAGTCGATATACAGATAACACGAATTACCGTCCGTCCTCTGAAAATCGAAGAAATATTAAAAACATTCAAAAAGTTGAAGATGGGGAAGAGTTACTTCAGCCACTACCAACAAATGCAGACGACGGTTCTCCAGACATCGAAAAAATTATTGAAAAAACAAGGTCGAAAATTAAATTTGAGTTGTGGAACTATAACTACACTGCATCTGGAGTCAATAATCTTGAAAATCTTCTAATGGAGTCTGGCGGTCGACCAATAAGAAGTCTAATAATTTCCACTTGGAGATCAGGCACAACATTCCTCGGTGAGATTTTGAATGCAATGCCGGGAAATTTTTACCATTATGAGCCGCTTCTGAAATATGAAATTATACAAATAAGGGGTCCTCCACATGCTGATAAAGCTTTAAAAACAATAAAAAATATGCTTAAGTGTAAGTTTGATGGGATGGAAGATTATTTCGAGTATGGAAAAGGGCATTTGCACCAATTTAGTCACAACGGTAGACTATGGGACCACTGTAAATATAAGAAAGAATTGTGTTTTGATTCTGAATTTACTGCAAGATTTTGTAAGCAGTTCCCCTTCCAAAGTATGAAAGTTGTTCGTGTCAGATTACGTCTCATACAAGAGATATTGCAGGATAAAGAGTGAGTATTGTTCTAAAGATTATAAATTTTACAACTATATTTTATTACTAACACCAATCTTAACATTAAAACTCTTTGTGTACTTTTTTCATGCTTATAATTTTAGATTCTTCTTCTTCTCAGCCATGAGACGCCCACTGCAGGGCATAGACCTTTAGATTACATATTTTATATCAACAAAAAAAACACAAAATTTATATAATGTTATTTAAATTGAAATAGTGTTAAAAGCCTTAAATAATATTCTTGAAATAAGGTTGTATAAGAAAATAATGTACTTTTTAAAAATTCAATTGTATATTCTTTGTTTCTAGACTAAATTTACACTTTAACGCAAAATGAATTCAAATTTTAGACCAATTGAGAAGTTTTATTATATATTGCCTTCCTACTTGAAAGTATATAAAATATTTGCTCATCTAAACATAAATATTTGAAATATAAATTTTATGCATCACTTACTAAAACATTTGTTTCAAAAGTTAAACATTCAATATGTAAGTTTTCTAATTACCATTGTAAATTCACAGTACAAAGGTATAAATCAAGTAATCCTTAGTAAAAATATTTTTTTTAATAGTTTACACAACTCAATTTGCCTAAGTCCTATGGCATGTTCATAAGAAAGTAAAATATTTTATTTTAAAATAGTAAAAGGTTTTGAATAAATAGGTTGTTTATCGCCAAAACAACCTTTTTTGTAAAAACAATGATAACATAACATATTGTTAGTTTAAACATCATAAAGAAAATATTTATGTAACAATAAAAACGCTTGCTTTGTATCCCGTTTAAGTTTTCAATATCAATATTATTTCTTTACTAGAAAAAGCCAACAAGTCTTGACTTATACATAATCTTTGTCTTTTTAATTCTGAGACTAAAATCCCCATTTAAAATATATTGTTATCTCTGTTTCCTCAAAGATAATGAAAGGGATGACAATATTTTTATACTGAGATTAAGATTGTGAGGATTGATTTCACCACATCTTTGATTTAATTAATTTTTAAAACAAAATTACAAAAACTCTTTAGACCCCTAATGCCAAAAATGTGTTACCAGATCATCAGTATAGATTTGCTCCGCCATTTTGAAATTGCAGTGACTTTTCTTATGACGATCTTGACAAAAATGAGAAAGTAAAACCTTTCAATCAAAAAATTTTTTTCAAAATAAAAAAAAACATACAGACGAATTGATAACCTCCTTCTTTTTGAAGTCGGCTATAAAAGGTTGCGAGTGACTGGACCGATGTACTAACCTCTATGAAATTGCATTAAAAGTTAAGTAGCGGCTAAACTCGTCAGATTCCGAAGATTTATGTTGTCTCGTGTACGGAGGGTTAAATATTTTTGTCGCACTATTAATTTGCGTGTAACTTTACAGGCTTAATGTAAAAGTGATATTGTTGATCCGTGACCCGCGTGGAGTGATGCAGTCGCGGCAACACCGCAACTTCTGTCAGCCGGCGCCAGACTGCTGGCAGCCGGAGTTGCTTTGTGCAGACATGATCAGTGACTATGTTGCTGCTGGCAGGCTGCTGAACCAATACCCAGACAGACTCATGTGAGTTGTTTAATATTATTTTGTTCCCATACCTGATATTCCTATTACAGTAATTCATTCCAATTGAACATTACTGCACCTACACGTAAAGGACAGCATTGGATTTACAAAATGTGTGTATATCGGTCCCCTAAATGAGCTTCTTGATGCTTCTGATATTCGTAAAAACAATTTTACGTAAGACGACCAGATGATGTTTAAATTCTACACTAAGTAGTAAATAATAAAGCTAGGGTTTTCCTTTCTTTTCTTTCTGTCGCTCTTTGGCCAAAATAAAGGTTTGCTTCTTGAGGTTGTCTCGTAGTAGTCATTAGTAATTGTGTTCTTTATAATTAAAACTCAAGATCGAAATGAACCCGTGCGAAAGCCTAACCTTTCGTGGATAGATTAAAAAAGATAAAAAATACTTCTTACTAGCTTATCATATATTATGAGTTTGTTAAATATTGTAGGTATTTGCTATAATAACTAACAAACCGTAATTAATGCCACTCTACATTGGGCGGACAATTAGCAAAGAACAAGTGGTGATGCTGTGTATTTGATAACGCATGTGAAAATTAATCGCATTGAGTTACATGTGAATTATTTTAACTGAAACAAAATTAAAATGTGTAATATATTTATTATTAAATTTTTTTTTGGATTCCTTACCTCGATAGGAAAAACGGAACCCTTACAGGTTCACTTTGTTGTCCGTCCGTCTGTCTGTCAAAACCCTTTTTTATTGAAGATCCACTAAAGGAGGTTGGATATGTTAACATATAACTGTACCTTAAAATGTCAAAGACTAGTCTTTGCCCGTGACTTCATCTACGCGGAATTTAAAAAAGGAACTTTACACCTATGCGTTATTGTAAACAGTAATTTTATCTTGGTGCAAAATTTCACCCAGAAAACTTATATTTTTATAATATTAGTAAAATGAATAACGGTTTCAGAACAATATAAATGAAACGTAGACAAAAGTATTTATTCATAGTATAAGCATGTTATAGTATGGAAACATGATAATTCCACTTTTACACGTAACTAGTTTGTAGATTTAATGGCTTGCCAATTATTTTTATGTAGTTACTAGTAAAAAAGGGGCTTGACAGACAGACGGACGGACAATAAAGTGATCCTATAACGGTTCCGTTTTTTTCCTTTCGAGGTACGGAACCCTTAAAAGATATAGCCTCCGCACTATTTTAGACAGTAATCTAATTGGCAAATTTCATCCAGATCCGTTTACGTATTGGTGTTATTTGCTAACAAAGATCTCTGTCGCATTTATAATATTAGTAAAATATAATAATTCAATTGGATAAATGTATTAACAGTGAAAGTAATTACTATAAAGCTTTTTATATTTTTAATTTAAAAACGTCATTGGAAACTTGGTACGTGAAAGTGTGCATGTCAATAAGCTCTAAATGCCGTTCACTTGTCCGGTTACCAATCTCCGATTCAAGATTCGTTGAGACATTGAGTTGCATTATATCTACAATTTTTAAACTTGTATGTAATCAGGCAATGTAACATAGTTAACGTTATCACAATATTTATGTAGATTAATGATTCATAAAGTTTTCATTGTGGACCCCTGAAGTCCACGGTAGACCCCGGATGGGCTACAGCTGCAAAAATTGAGAAGTAAATTTAGCGGTAGCGATCACTGACGTCAGTAATATTTTAAACGAGGTCTACGATAAAAAAAGATTTCAAATATATGGTGATGTTTAATTGAGGGTAGTAGATATTCTGTTCGTGCATTCTGATCGTGCACGCTAAAAATGGCGAGAATAAAAATAAACTGATAGACCGTACGCATGATTGCGTTTATCGGATATCTAGTTTATATTATGTTAATCCAGTTTGTAACCTTGATTGTTATTAATATTTTAATTACTAAGATATTTATGTCTCGTTTAAGTTACTGTTAAAAAAAGTTTAATGTCGCACTCTGAGTTTTTAATGGATATTTAAAGTTTCGCATAGTATATATTTGTCATATTAAATCTTCACTAATAGACCTCTAAGGTTTTATACAAAATTTTGTTAGATTGCGACTTCAAGGAAATTAACATTGTTTTTATTCTGACTACCAACTTTGCTATATTCGTGAAAGATTATTATAATACGTTACTTCTAGATTAATTAAAAAATCTAGGTCAATGACGTTATAAGAAAAGAAAGCAATCACGGATATGTATTTTTCAAGTCTATTGTAGTTTGTGGAGAGAAAAAAATGAAACACTTGACTGGCGCTGCCTGATGGAAACTCATTGTGAACAACTGTATTCATGAATTTAAAAATAAATTTACCATGCGGTACTTGAAAAAAAAAATTAAACGAATTCCGATAAAAAATAATACATGATTACATAGACAATATTATTGTTTTTTTATAAACTGGCTGAATTTTAAACGACTGACCGTGGGTTTCTGACACTAAAATCTCTGTATAAAGCTTATAACGGTCATTATCTTTGACAACTCAGAGATGTTTTAAATGGAGATTTTGGATTTTGAAACCCACAGTGAGCTACTAACCCAGATGAAAACTTTCAATTGGCCTAAATAAAACACAACCAATGAAATTGATATTGCTATGCCTTTGTGTTGTATGCCTTTTCATAAAAAAGTTCTTTGATAAAATATTTATATTAAAATAATATCGTAACTACAAATATGTAAAGCTTACGCTAAACATGTTAATAAACATAGGTTACGTAATTGATGATTCGTTTTATAATTGTTTTGTTTTATTTCAAATTCGTTTGTCTATGATATAAACATTACCCAAACATATTTTATAAATAACTGGTGTAAATTTTTAATCAACATTCCTCTACGTTTTTAAACAGTATTCTATGAAGTAATTGAATAATAGAAATATCTTTTGAACAGGACAATGCAATCAGAAGACATGTTATAACACCATATATACGCACAAAATTACAGTCCTTACTAGCTGTCGCCATTGACTCCGTCCGCGTGGAATTAAAAAAACATTAGAAGTCAATGTGTTCTTCCAGACTATGTTCTACATATCTGCCAAATATCATAAAGATCTATACAATTGTTATGGAGATACCGTCTAATTAGTCCATTCATCTAAACTTTCGCATTTATAATACTAGTAAGAAGTAAGATATTAGTAAAATGGAGACAGTTTGCTATACAATACTCGATCGTAAGTGGATAGGGAATTTAATTCTTTGCCTGTACATTATAAGCATGACATTGTTGCGCAAGGTTACACGTGTTATAACATTGCTTGCTTTACATCTTAAAATAAGCACAGGAAGTAATAGATTTTATAGTTCGATTTTGTTTAATTGAAACAAGAAGTTTAGATATGAAGTTTACAGTAAATATTACGCTCACTTCAGCGTGTAAGTTACTGTTTGCATGTAACAGAACACCACAAGTAAAGAGCGTCGACCTCGACTGAGAATTGGTAGTCGTGCTACATATCAATTGGCTGCAACAATGACTAGACCATCTGAATCGTATAATAAATAAAAAGTGAAAAAGTATGTCAAGTCACACAAGTCATGTTTAGGTTTGTTATAAAATTACAGCTCAGTAAGTAGGCTTTACATAAATAAAGATTTATTTAGCAGTGCTTAGTTCAAATTTACTTCATAATATACCTTTTAATAAGTTCGCGTAAAAAAAACGCTTAGAAAAGACTTTTGGTGGACCAAAGTACAACGTATTCGTCTATCATCATCAACTCACTATACGTTCCCACCGATGGGCTTCTGAGCCCACCCTACCCAGAGCCTACCCTAAGATAAGGGTAATTAGGCCATAGTCAACCACGCAGGCCAAGTGCGGGTTGGTTGACTTGTGCAGGTTGCATCACGATGTTTTCCTTCGCCGTAAGAACGTCGGATAAATGTACACATTGGTACATGGCGGGAATCGAACACAGGACCTGCAGATTGCAAGTAAAGTGCTTGACCCCTGAGCCACCGACGTTCGATATTCCGCCGATATTCGTCTATCTTTTGTTATTTGTAAATATTGTCTAATACTCCATTTTGTCCTCATATCACCTTCACCGTGATTAAATCCCTTTAGACATTATGCCAAGCTCTACGGTTAGTTTGCTGCATTACATTGTTGGTAAAAAAACAAACAATTCGTTTGCCACGTTGCCTTTATGTTTGGAACACTGCCAAAACAAAATGCTCGCGCCAAAATGCTGCAATGTTTAATTATTGTTATTTACAAAGAAGTATTTCTAAAACATATACGATCGTATCCGTAGGGAATCATATGACTTGAGTGTGTTAATATTTCACAACATAGTAACCTCCGTTTAATTTATACTTTTCAACCTTTACATTTTTTAATAATACATACAACGTACGTAAGTTAATCACACTTTTTTGTGTTTAGTATAACTTTGCTATACGTAAGCGTAAAAACTTTGTTACAAAATAACTTCAACCATTCAGTTGGCCTTGCAGAAAAGACCACTAGAACATTCGTACCGGTTTAAATATGATACTAATTAAATACAATTAAATAATTTTTCACAACGTAATTAACTTTAAATATCAAAATACTAGCAGTTGCCCGTGACTTCGTGACGTGTCATCAGAAGATATTGTTGGTTCGTAATAGTAAAAGAATTTTTCAAATCGGTTTAGTAGTTGCAAAGCCTACAATGCAAACAAACAATCAAATCTTTACTCTTTATAATATTAGTATAAATTAGAAGCCCGTTCGGCTTTGTCCGTGTGTTAAGACGTCTGATTTTTTTTCTATCTTATTACGTAAAATTTTTCCACTATAATTTAACCTGTGAATTTCTGTCTATTACTAATAAAAATGTTGTTTTTGTTCTCTCGAGTTGTTTACTAAGATTTTAAGGTTCCGCGTAGTTTTTAGGATATCTTATACGTTTTATCAGAATCGATTATAACATTGCTTTCAAATACTGTTTTTTTTAATAATACCGTAGAATATAAAGATGACCGAAGACACATTATTTTTCTTTAAATTTCATTGTTAACTTACGTTAGCCAAAAAAGTTAAATTTTAAATTCAGAATGTGTCATGGTCACCCTACTCGCTAACTGGGTTAAGTCTACTTGTGAATATTGCAAATTCCTCAAATATTTCCACAATGGCTGGCGCTCGCAGCACTCAGCATGCTTCTTTTGTTAAACTCTTGTGGTCGACAAGCTAAACCTTGTTAAAACTTTTCAGGTATTTTATACGTACAACAATATCTAAAAGAACGTATTTACTGTTAGACTAGCTGTTGCCAGCGACTCTATCCGCGCGAATTATAAAAAAATAAAGATTGGTTATGTGTTCATCCAGACTATGTTCTGTATGTATGCCAAATTTCATTGAGATCCATTCAGCCGTTCTGGAGATACCTTCAAACAAACAAGCATACATCCATCTAAACATTCGCATTCATAATATTCGTACGAAAAGTAAGATCTAAAGTCAAAAACTTGGTAATCATTAGTTCATTGTCTACATGTTTCGTCTCACAAACGTATCAAGAAGTCTCGTAAATATTTTCAGGGTGTTACGATACGAGGATTTAGCGTTGAATCCTAACGTGACTACGTACAAACTGTTCAAGTTCCTTGGCTTGAGTGTGACGTCGTCGGTCGCTGAGTTCCTACGATCTCACACCAGTGTGGAAGTTGCCGGCGTCAGTTCCACCTTCCGAGTCTCAAGAGATGTGCCTTTCAGGTGGAAGAATGTACTAAAGTTTGACTACGTTGAGGACATACAGGTGAGTCAGTAAATTGTAGACATAAGAAGAAATAATATTGTAAATTAATAAAGGAAGTTTTACAATAGATTTATTTTCAAACATTTTACAGTTGAACGCCTATTGTAAAAGGATTTGTGATGTTACTAAATTTTATAACCAGTTCCAATATATTTTTGTACTAGCTGTCAGCCGCGATTTAGGTCGCACGGAATTAAAAAAAAACTTAATAAGTAGTCTATGTGTTCTTCCAGACTATGTTCTACATGTATGCCAAATTTTAGCGACATCACCGTTCTGGAGATACCGTCAAACAAACATCCATCCATCCAACTAAACATTCGCATTTATAATATTAGTATAGATATATTATTTTGTAATATCTGATTTAGTTGGACATACTTTACTTCCTAGTCATTAGACTCGGTCTGCAGCGCTCTGCTTAGTCCAGTTGATGACGCATGAAAGCCGGGGTCTTGCCTGGTATGACTGCGTGAAGACAGATTTAAAAATAATGTTTAACGAATATTGTACACTGTATTGTAAAGTACAAAATCTAACTGTGGGTTTCTTTAGACCAAAATAGTCGTTTAAAAGATATTGTTATCTCTATTTTGTCAAAGGTAATGATAGGGATAACGATATGTTTTATTCGGAGATTTTGGTCTTAGAAATCAACGGTAAATCGTTCGTTTTCAGATAACATGTAAAGAAGCAATGAGCCTGTGGGGTTACAAAATGGCGCACAACGCATCGCACATGCTAAGCAAAGATTTCTATCCTCTCGAAGAATACTCACTCGTGCAATGAAACATATTCTGTGATACGTATTGGTCTCAAAATATTCACATGATGGAGTGAGCAAATAAATAATAACGCGTAAGTTTTTTTTTATATTTTTGCGGTCTAATGTCGTATTTTGTTTTTACCGAGATACTCTTACACTTTGACTATATCATCGAGTCATCTTGCCAGATTCCTAACTGACTGACTGACTGCGTCGGTGGCTCAGTGGTCAAGCACTTGACTTGCAATCTACAGGTCCTGGGTTCGAATCCCGCCATGTACCAATGTGTTTTTCGATTTCCGATTTACATATGTACATTTATCCGACGTTCTTACGGTGAAGGAAAACATCGTGACGCAACCTGCACATATCTGAGAAGAAATCCAAAGATATGTGTGAAGTCAACCAGCCCGCTCTTGGCCAGCGTGGTTGACTATGGCTCAATCACCCTTAACTTAGGGCAAGCTCCGAGCCCCCCGGTGGGGACGTATAGTGAGCTGATGATGGTGATGATGGCTATTCCTAACTCTTGTTTCCCCGTAATTATAAGTTTTGACTTCATCTTTCGTCATCATCACATAACATCAGGTGGGATCGTGGTTAAGTGCAAGATTGTTCATCACAAAATAAATTACAGCGTGATATTTGCACGCGTTCCTGAGAAAAAGGGTCTTGATAGACCGACAGAAAACAAAGTGATTTTATAAGGGTACTGTTTTATTCCTTTCGAGGTACGGAACCCTAAATCTCGTTTCTTTTTTTGCAAAGTATTATACAGTTTTTAAATTTATAATGTTTTTTTTTTCAGATTTTTATATCTTCGCATAGCACAAAAAGCAGGTACGCGATATTTCATGATTTTAAAGTACATTTGAAAACATTTTTACAAGATAAGCTATTACATCGAATTATATTCATAATTGTATCATTATATTTAACTAAAGTATAATTATGTTCTCTTAGTTTATTATAATTTATATTGGAATTTAATTTTTACGAACATTAATCGAAATATAACTAATATCAGTAACTACTAGTAATAGGTATCATAAAAGGGTAAATTGCTTAAAAATAATACCTTCATCGGTCTGAAGACTTAGTGTTCAATTCTTTTTTTAACCCATTAGTGCATAACGTTCGATAAATCGGACGCCAATAAAATTGTTAATTTTAGGAGTTATATATATTTTACTAACCGTTTATTTTTTTAAACAGTAGTGTAATATATATTTGAAGTGTTAATACTGTTGGTATGACATTCCGGGAAGCATAACGTCCGATTTATCGGACGGGCTATAAAATCTAAACTTTCATATTGATTAAATATTTTATATAATTTAATGGTCAAATACACTCGAAATGAAAATATATTACAGTGATCATAATGAAGGCGTTAATAAACTTTATGCACTAATGGGTTAAATAATTACAGTGATGGCCTTGAAAATGACTTCGAAAACTATTTCGCTAAATATCTGCCATTAACTAATAAAAAAGAAAACATCGTATTTCTTTTATTATTCGAATGTTTTTATACAATGGAAAGGGGATGTATAGTTTAGAGTGGGTTGTGTTTGAAAAGTCGTATCAAATCGTAAAAGATGGACCATTATTATTAAGGTTAAAATCCCTTGAACAAAGTTAAAGGTTTTCTGAATGAAAGAATCTCATTAGTTGGTCAATGTTCAAGCGATTTTGATCCTTAAAGTCTTCTCGTTTTAGTTGATAAGCTTAGGAACAAATACTTAATAATTTAGCACTCACGGAATTGACGAATTGTTGATGCTTCCAATATAGACAACACGTTTTTTATAGTTTAGATATATACTCATTGCACTGGTTATATACAGACATATACATATATAAATATATAATATACAAATATCATTACTTTGGCTTTTCGTAATTTTAGGAGCCGTGTACACGTAGATTTGGCTTACAGTATAAGTTTTATGTAATTGTTATATGACGCTCTTTTTTACAATATTTGGCCAATAATTTGGGTCAAACTGTAACACCAATATGAACACCAATTATGCAAACAACAGTTTAAATTATATTTGTGACAATTTGCCGAACATTTGCCCAAACTTATGGACTATAGCGTTGATATTTGACAAATGTTTGTATAACGTCATTGTATTGAATATTAGTTGGATCTCCGTCCATGTGGTAAAATAAGCGAGAATCTACCGAATTGTTTCCTATGACAATGTTGTGAGGTCAACAGTTCAATATGTAACAATTGAGTTATGGAATTTCAGTAAAAATAGCAATAATTTTAACATTAAGTCAGTGTTTTCAAGCTTACAGAGGCACGACTATAAAAATCACCTTTGATATACAATTTGAAAAAAAAATGGCGCTAAATTTACTATTGGATGTAATTAAAGAAATTTGTAATAATCATGTTGTTCCTCAAAATAAGTATTTGCAAAAATCGTTACCCTATTGTAATTTTCGTAAAGTCTTGGCCTAAAAGTTGAGAAACACTGCGTTAGATTGTTTAGTGTTGTTTATTTCTCATTTTTAATCGATTAAAATCGATGCTCATTTACCATATCGTAAAGCCAATATAAAAATCGGCTACAAAAAGTATACGTCTATACAAGTCCGGCGTTAAGGTTCGTTTAGATATCCGGAATCGTACGAACGCTCGGCAGTCGCTTCAGAGCGAGACAAACCTATTGTATTCCCATTTATCCCGCTCTAATCCGGAAGGGTACGAACGCTCGGCAGTCGCTTCAGAGCAAGACAAACGTATTGTATTCCGATATGTTTATCCCACTCTGATTCGACTGACGAGCATTCGTATGATCCCGGATTCTCTAAACGAATCTTTAGGCACTTTGTCATATTTTTATATGACGAATGTCCGACCTCAAGAGAAAACCGACTCTATTGTATTAGAAATAAGGTCGCTGTTATAATTCTAATTAACGAAACTATGAATGTAGTGAGAACTCATAAAAGTGCACTTGATTGTAAGAAATAATTTAAAAAGTTAATTAAGAAGGTATCATTAATATTAGGCTCGAAAAAGTGTGGTATTAGTAACTTATGTGATTTTGATGATACTCGAATTGTTTGATGTCGTGAAGATTTATTTTTGGCATTGTTATAAACTTTTTGATGTAATAATTTGAATTTTACATGTATGTATTCGTTTCAATGTTTTTAATGAACTCATATTGGCTAGTTACTTTTTTACATTTACATGTGTGCCCTGTTGGGCCACAAAGTTTGTGACGTCATTTGTATGTTAGTTTTTAAAAGTAATATTTTAGCACGTGATTGCGTTTAGCGTCAACTGATCAAATACATTTTAGTGGTAACAAGATTTTTAAAGAACTATTTGCGAAGGTTTAAATAAAATAATCTATTGAATAAAAAGAATCTGGAAAATATTTTTTCCTTAATGTTACCATCTCTAAATTACCATAGAGTTTGTCTTCCCTAAACGGGTAAGATTGCAATATCAAATTAAATTGTCCATTTTATTAAATCTACCAAATCTGAACATTGATTAAAACTGTATGATTTTTTTCATCTATTTTTAATTTTTATAATGCTTGAAAAATTGTTTAACACGTTAGCTGCCATGTCGGACTTTATGTCCGACAAGCTAATGTTTCAATCAGGCCGTGGCGGACTATGTGTCCGACAAGCCATACTTCCATTCAACACCTCGCTGGGGCTTTTTAATCGAATTGTTGTAAACAGCGTGACCCGCAAGTGCCCATTCAAATGGTGTTGGACAAAAATTAAAAAAAAAATTCGTTTTTCGAACAGCTGGCAGCTAACGTGTTAAGTGACTTCCGAGAGATGTAACTAAACCTTCGCATTTATTGGTGTTACAAAGAAATGAATTAAATCGATCAAATTATAATTTAATATTATCCACATGACATTTGCTTTTAGTTGTTAAGTATTAACTTAATAGATTTATTTTTTAATCTAGAATTTAGTTAAACTTTCAAAGTTATATCTCTTTTAAGAGGCAATTTTTTTCTTAGTAAGATCTAGTTTAATGGTAAATATTATATATTGGTATGGCAATACATAAAAATGTTGCCATATACTATATAGTAATATTTATGAAGTTTTAATATGCTTACGAAATATACAACTTAAAGTCAATGAAAAGCCATCAATTACTATTTTAAGATAACATGCTTCCTGATAGATCTGACAATATATTCAGTTATGCCTTATCGAAATACTGGTAGTGATATAGTTAAGAATTTATTACTAACTGCATGGTAGTCATATACATATAGTATATACATATATATATTATAGTTTTTTTTTAATTAAAATGTACCGACCTTGTATTATAAAAATGACATACATAATCTGTACAAAATTTAGACAGTATTATTTAATGGAATAAGATATGACTTAAAGGTCTATGTTACCAGCTCATAAAATTAAAAAAAAGTATTATTTAATGTTATCATGTAAATGTCAGTCTGACATTTGAATGTCAAAAGATTTTACAAAGATTATGTTGATTGCTTATTATCTTTTTCAATGAAAATCTCTCTCAAAGAAACGTAGAGGTATTCAATGTTTACGTGTATGTTTTAGCCGTTTTTATATAAGTTTAAAACTATAAAGATGAAAAAATGTTTTTATAAAGATATTAAAGCGGATTATAAAAATCTTACTAATATTATAAATGCTTATATTAATGACAATGCCTAGAAGAAAACATAGGCTGATTAGTTTTTTTAACAACGTTTTTTGACGGAGCCGTTGACAGCTTAAACCTTGTAATTATGTTTACATTTTTATGATACATGGTCGCGGGAACTGGCTGGAACCAGATGTAGATTTTCTATCATATCATTAGCATATCATAAGACTAAAAAAACTTATCTATGTTACATTCATTATATTTGCTTGAGCTTGTAAACTTACGAGAGTTTTTAGTTTAATATTTTACGTTTATAAACATGTTTTAGAAATGTTTATTTTATTATTACTATTTTTTTTTTAGATTTACTTTAAATTTTTTGAACATTAAATAAAATTATATTATGTCAATTAATTAATACGATATGTAACACATAATAATTTTATTTGTTGTATGATTAACCGTTGGTTTCTGAGTTGATCTCTGTATGAAACATATCGCCATCCCTGTCATTATCTTTGACATAACAGAGATAACAGTATATTTTAAACGAGGATTTTGGTCTCGGAAACCCACGGTAATACAAGTTAAAAGTGTGTGTTATGATTTAGACACTGGTGTTCCTTTTTCAGTATATTTTATTGTATTTAAAAGCAATATCTTACTTATATATATAACAGTAAGTAGAGTTGATTAAATTAGAAGAATTTTAGAAAGTGCTAATTTTAACTGAATTGTATTAACCTTAGTTATTATGTAATAACACTTTTATGTCTCAAAGTATTAAAAATATTAATTTTTTTTATCATAAATTTTCACTGCCTATATATATATATATACAAAAATGTAATTTCATATTTATCACTTCCTTTTTTGGGAGAAAAAAAGGACTAAAATATCGGCAGTGAAAGACGACGGTTATATTGTTAATTCTCATTTGTATTGCCCTTTTATATTAAGTTTTAACTTATTTTTTATTACTCGACTGATAGGCATTTTAACGCGCCCATATAATTTTGTTTTAATATACGTGGATTTTATGTATATGTAAATTTCTTTGTAACGGCCTAAAGCCTAAACGGATGAACCAATTTGGTACCAAGTAAAGTGTCATTCGGTTTGTATTTTTTCCCAGAGTGTCATAGACATTACATCTCAACTAAACATGTATTTTAGCAGTAACTAAATTCTAATTTATTTGGAAAACACTTCTAATGTTTTTACGTTTAACTTTTTTTTTAAATTATTGAATCATTTGTTTATTATACAATAAGAAAAATTGCATATAACGATAGTTTATTTAGTTTAAATAGAAAAATATTCGTTTTAAAGTTCTGGCAATAGATGGCGCTATATTCATAACATCCTCAATCAGTCGAGTTTTTTCTTTTTTAATTAGTATAGGTTTTTTTTTTAAATATGTTATATGTATATTCAACATGTATTTGAAAATTATTGACTTTATTTAAAAAATGTATCATCCT
Organism: Papilio xuthus; assembly: GCF_000836235.2. Taxonomy (NCBI): domain Eukaryota; kingdom Metazoa; phylum Arthropoda; class Insecta; order Lepidoptera; family Papilionidae; genus Papilio; species Papilio xuthus. The sequence continues at coordinate 4,351,649 of NW_013530969.1, forward strand.
ATATAGTTTTGTGTATTAGCATTAGGCATTCAGGAATTGTATTACGTCCTATATATCGCAAAGGCGGGAAAATGAAGCAATAATTAAACGAATAATTTGCGTAAAGCCATTTTATATTTACAAAAGGTTGTAGCGTTTAAGGGTAGCCTTATTAGTGTAAAGGAGGGTTTAAGGGATTTGATTGTCTGTAGACGACTATAGGACGGCCAGTTGATATTACGTACATTGTATTATATTTTCATTTGAAATTAAATAAAGTTACAAATCTAGGTTGAGAACACGATTTTTATTTGAATCCTTTTTAACAAGTTTTAATGCTACGATACAATAATAGTAATATAATAGAGGAGAAAACTGCCCTTTACTCACTGTTAGATATTAACATGATCAAGAGTGACAGTAGAGCAAAATATACGACAAATATACTCAAAACAGTACGTCCGTCAAATTTCCCTTTAAAAATATTAAAAAAAAACTTTCCTCCTGTCGATGTATTCGGGCTTCGAAGCTCTACAAGTGACAGGTAACTCGACGCTAGCGCCACCTACTTTAAGCTTTCAGTTTTTCTCCCCATAAAGTACAGGGCGTAAAATAAACCTTTATGTACCCAGTAGTATTACTGCTAGATATTGTCAGGAATAAAATACGGAAAAGTGCCTATGTATTGACTCAACACTGGACTTACTAAAATGTCGCCGTTTGTGTTCCCTCACATTCATTCTGACACTGGACTTTGTAACGAAAGCACGTCATTCGCGCCAAAGTATTGTAATTAATAATGTCTAAAAATATTTGCAATATCTACATTCCAACGCCACTTGTAATATCCTCAAAAGGGTATTGCTCAAAATCTGCCAAGTCCCAAAACCTATCGATGATATCCGCACGATTTATGATGGACGATCCATTCGGCTTACTGTTGAAGTAAATTATGTAATTCTTTATCACCGGCGATGTGTCAGGTTCCACCAGAATTATTCCTGCGAAAAAAAAAACAGAAAAAAGTATTATATCTACACCAGTAATTTCCAGACTCTGTTAGTCGGGATATTAAGGACCGCAGGCTTACGATAGCCTGGAATAATTTCTCAAGATGAAGAAATGTTTTGTTTTGAATTTAAAAGGTGGGAAAAGGAGAGAATAAGATAACCAATCTTCACTAGCAAGAAACTTTATAAGTTGTTTGTAATGATTAATACTTCTCTTAAACTACTTAACCAATTTCAAAACGTCTTTTATCTTTAAAATGCTAATATACTCTAGTACGGATATTGCTTTACCAAGTGCCCACAATATAAGTATGATTATGAAAATCAATGTGCCAATAACTCCAATTATATTTAACATCAGCATTATATAAACTCGTTTGGAAATAGTAGGTTCACTGTAAAAATACAGAAGTATTCAAATTAGTAAACACACCAACAATTTAGAGACGAATTCAGAACCTCATCCTTTTTAAAAATATTAACAATTAAGGTTTGATAATAAATTTCAAAGTAAATTAACAGATTACCTTATTAGAATATTTTGATCCATAGTAAGCTTAATTACTATTAGTAAACCTATTAAATAAATAAGTTTTAACCCGTCTGTAGGCTTTGCAAACTACAGAAAACTCAATAATGTAAATAATATAAGTAAATGAATGTGTCACAAATGTCATAGTCTTTTTATTTTTCTACAAAAAAATCAAAAGATTTATGGTATTTTTTTTTAATCGATGGTACTATTCGTACACAATAATATAAGGTCCTAATAATGACGTAATAACAAAAATCTGGAATTACAAGTTACAAAACCTTCGTCGTGATGAATTATTTATCCTTTATTGAAGATTAGTAAGAATATAATAAAAGGTCCACCAAATTCGACCACATTGGAGCCTTGAATTATTATCTTTTTCATCGGTATATCATCAAGTTCGTGTTTTTTCTAACTTGGAAGATAAGGGTCAGTATTTATTGCTAACATATTTCTTACAAGGTGCATTTAGATTTTTTTTTATCGTACAATATTGTACACTAATATATCGCCGTGCGAATCGTTGTCGTAGGTTCAATGACCAGCTTGCTTTGTGTTTTATCGTAAATTGATTACTCATAGCATTTATAAAAATACCAAGTGCATTTCCGCCTACATGTAGTCAAGTAATACGTGACGACGATAACATGGGAGTCGCTAAAAATGTTACCGACACTCTTTGCTAAAAATATTCGGCAAAGTTGTGTAAATAAATTTGTTGCTAAAAAAATACTTTTTACAACCCATATTCCCGCATTAGTTCCATCAATGTCGTCATTAATAACTATAATTAATCAAAAGAAATTAATTATTTATACTCAAAGGTATATTTTTTTTATTAAAAATGACAAGCAGGCTATTTACATACATTTCCTTTTTAGGAACCTTCTTATAGGAAAAAATACGTAAGTGCAAAAACTCACATAAACAGAAAGTTATTACAAATTAATCCTTTGTGCTTTTAACTATGTAACTTTTATTTCATTATGCGTGCCCCAAAAAACAATGTATTGATGTCTACTTTACTATTTTTTTTTATAAATTAAACATCGGATAGATTCTCCTTTTGTAGGTATCAACTCATTTCTAGTCCATTGGGCCCACCATACAGGATGTCGTTTGGTCGAATTTAGCAGTGAGACCAACCGTTGTTTCAATATTTTAAATGCCTTAACTTTTTTGCTTATTTCTGTCCTACATCTACGAACGGAAGACAAAGCCGTATACAAAAATAATGATATTTTCATATACCTAACTACGACGTAATATTGATAAAAATGCATATGTTCACAAGATGCAGATGCACCTTTATCAATTACCGCTGAACCGGCCGGTATTTATCGTTAACCAGTTCAAGTTAAAATTAGATATGCGTGGTAAGTCTCGCTCAGTTGGCGCGCTGGTCGCGGGCGTGGTGGCGTGCTGCGACGCACGTTGACAGATCAAGCGCTAGTGTGCACTGCGCATGCGCGGGAGCGCGTCATCGCCTTTGTTTACAAACAACTTTATATTATCTGACCTGACCTTAACCAATTTGAGTTTTTTTTTTCGTAAAAATCAAAAGTTTTAGACAACGTTATCGGTAAGTCTGAATTTGTTTTGTTAACAGATATAAACATGCGTTAAAAATATGATAACATTGTCATAAATTACTTAGGTTATTTATTGTAATGTATTCAATCAATATCAACACGACTTTTTTTTATAATAATTATTTTTTTTGTTGTCAATCCTGACAAATATTATGCTCCGAAATACCTACGCATATGCGTAATATAGGTATTGCCAATGTTAATACATTTTTGGTTTATTTATTATAATTTGACAGATAAAGTTAAGCAATTGTGTATAATCTGTACCCAAAAAACACTAAATTCTTAACGAATAAAAAATACATGACAAATTATTTAATTTAATAACGAAATACAAAATAAGCGTTTATTTATATTATGATTAACATACGTATTATTTATTATTAAGATTAGCTTGATTTATAACAAACATATCATCTCATTTTGACATCCATACATTTATGATTACAAAAGATTTATGTTTCTATATGTCACATTTAATTAATAAATTACTATATATAGATTTTTTATTATATGCTGTACTATCTTAAAATTACCGTATAAATATAACTTGGTTCAACTTTCTCGTGGTTACAGGTTTGACGAGTTTTGTTACCTTGCGTGTACCGTTGCACGAATTGTAATTAGTTTTAAAAAGGTTCAATATATCATTTGCCGGTTTGTAGTTAACCTAGGCAAATTACAAAAATAAGGTTCAGAATACGGTCATTAACATATAATTCCTATCTTATATATACAAAAGAAAGTCGTATTAGATACACTATTTATAACTCAAGAACGGCTTTACCGATATGGCTGAAAATTGGTGAGGAGGTAGCATAGAGCCAGGATACGGACATAAGATACTATTTATTCATTTTTTTTCGAATTTATGCCTTGAAGAACTGCTTTTTATTTAACTTACTAATATTATAAATGCGAATGTTTAAATGGATGTGATGTGGATGGATGGATGTGTGTTTGAAGATATCTCTAGAACGGCTGAACGGATCTCGATTAAATTTGGCATACGTATAGAACATCGTCTGAAAGAACACATAGGCTACATAGATTAAGTTTTTTTATATTATATCCACGCGGACGGAGTCGCGGGCGACAGCTAGTTTATTATAAGATCTAAATAAATAACATATCTATAACCTTCCATAAATAACTTTTGTCCACGATGTTTTATAACAACAAAATTTAAAGAATCATTGACGTCAGTCGAATCAAAAACGGGTTTTTTATTGTTAATTTGATTTTAAAAATTAACCATAAATTTCAACTATCGTAATAGCTGTTTAATAACTTTATTATCTCTTTTTGATATGAAGAAAATGAGAGGGATGGAAATGTTTTTACAGCTATTACGTTAGTGAAAACTAACCGTGATATCAATATGAAATTTTTTTATTAAGTGGCATTACTATTCCCATCCACGTCTAAACTTCTTTAAAAGTAAATGGGTATTGTATATTTATTGAAAATCGATATTTTGTTTGTATTGGCCGGTTTTAATTTAAAATGTATTACAATAAAAAACAATAAAAAAGCAAGGACCAGTTCTCACAAAATTTACAACCTACGTATGTCATGATCTCGATTACCCAAAAGTAAAATATTTAAGAGGAAAAAAGTATTCACTTCCATTTGCATACAAGTTTTAGTGTTTGATTTTAAAATGTTTATTTTTACTGAGATTAAGATTTTTCAATGGCACAAGCAAAAACTAAACAGATAGATATAAAAGGCCATGTTGTAAAACTTTACTGTTAGGAAGAAAATTCGACATTGTACCGGTACTGTACAGCAATGCGTACTGCGCAACACTAGCCTTATTAAAGTATCTACGTTTATGTCCCATCACTAATCATTCTGACATTTGACTTGGTAATGAAAGCGTGTCATTCGCGCCAAAGGATTCTAAACAATAATATCAAAAAGTACTATAATCACTGGCCTTTAATATATTGCACATAATTATTATATTTGTATTATTTATTTACATACATACATACATTATGTTATATATTATGTGTATTTATATACATACATATATTTTCTTTATTGTGTCTGAATGCTCTTTTAATACTTAATGATATATTAATGTTTAATTTAATCAACATGAAAACTGTACCTATTGTTAATTTAGCACACAAGTGTTTTTTACAGTTCATCCACCTTGTATTATTTTATTTGACATACAAACTAGCTTATTCTTTAAAACATATGACTAAATGTTTGTTGGCCGTGTAGTCGCTAGGCCTGTACTGACTAAATAGACGACTCGCGTTGACGATTCAACTTGTGTACGAAGCACAAGGTACGTCAGTATACAACATGTGAGTTTCGAATTACGTTTCCTTATATACGAAGAGTCTAAGATGTTCCAGCGGTTAGGATTACGAACTTATTTCTTAATGTAAGAGAGAAGTAGACTAAATTATTTGTAACAGAACTATTAAAAGCGATCTACTACAAGAACCTCGGAAGAGATAGTGTTGAAAAATATATAAAAGGTCTGTTGCCTATCTAAATTCTACTGTATGTAATCATAGAAATTTATTAGAAGACTTTCTTTCTAAATGCATAAAAATATCACGAAGACTAAAGCAACTTCTTACACCGTAGACCTATACAGTGGTAGAGCCCTCTTTAATATTTTCGCACGAATTGGCCCGGCTCGCCCGATGAAATACCACGACCACACAGAAGACAGGCGTGAAGTGGAAGCGATTCCACGTTTCGTCTGATGAGTGTGCGTCCCGGAGGCCTAATTTAGTCCTCTTTGTATTCCCACCCTTTTCCTTATAAGGAAAGGATGGGAAGTGGAAGTGGACTTTCCGGATGAGAGGATGCATGAAAAGGGAAAATATTTTCTTTCTGTGCATCCTCTCCTCCGTCGTTAAAGAAGAGAATCATAAATAATTGGATCGGGTTGTTGTTAATTAGGGATCCGTTGCAAATATACATTAAAAAGCTCTAAGGGATTTTGACAGATATTTATGTGGTTAAGTTATAATTATTTAGTTTTTTTTAAATATGCACCGATAAGTTTCTTATGGAGATTTTTCATTATTTATTAATTTAGGAATTATTTTTACTAATCGCTTATTAGTCAAAATAAATTCATATTTTGTAATCAAAGATTTTTATTTTGTTTTAAAATAGCTTTATGAATTACTTCTCAACATTATTGTATCGCGTTCATAGAAATGTTTTCAAGAAGGTATACAAAAATTTCCCTTCTCATATTAAATAATCATTAACCAATATACTATGGAAATTGATACGTGATCTTATATTGATGTAAACTAATATATCCAATTCAAATCATATTTTTATTCTTATTACAATTCAGATTATAATTTATAAAATTTATTAATCCCTCGCCGTGTTATTTTGATTGAAAATATAAGATTACGCGGATCGAAATTACAAAATTTCCATTAGCGTAGGACTGATCGGATTCCTTATGTATTTAACATAGAAACCGATCGTGAGGCAATGAATTTATTTTAATATTTTAAAGAATATGATTTGTTAAGGTTATATCGTTACGAAATATTTTTTTTTCAGTTCCAAGCGTGACAAACTTATAATATTTTAACTTGTCACTTGTAAAGTGACGTGTCACTTTAAAAGTGCTATGATATTTTTAAAAGGCGGATATAATCTACGGTTTAAAAGGCGAATTATTTAATATTAGGTTATATAGCTTTTCTATATATTGACGGACAAATAATGTTTACAAAAATCGATTTTGAAAAATGACTGTTCATGAAAAAATATTGAAAACTTTTTTTAAATGTTTATGTTAATTAAGCGCTTTGATAAAGAATTAATTTATGTTTTAATTAAGTATTTTGTTATAAAGCACTGATAATTATAATATTACTAATTGTTGGTCGCGACTCTGTCCGTGCGGAATTAAAAAAATAAATAGCCTATGTGTTCTTCCACACTATATCTTACATCTGTGTCGAAATCCGTTGAGCCGTTCCCAAGGTATCTCCTAACAAACATCCATCTATGCATCCATCTAAACTTTCGCATTTATAATATTAAAAATAAGATATATTTTATGTCTATATTTTGATATCTCGAACACAAAAACTGAACATAAAATAAAATTTGATTTTCACTAATACAGAAAAATTATGATTAAAAAAATAGCGGTCCCAGATTGAAATTTATTAAGATTCGTTCAGACTTTGCTAAACATAATGATTAGGAATTATTGCGCTCGTAGATATGAATCAGATGGTTTTAAATAATATCTTAGAATGTGTCTCAATAAGACATCTCAAGGTTTTTAAATGTTTGACCTTGTTTCTAGTTCAATGTTTACAAGATACCTACACTCTAATACATCCTATTACTATAAAGACAAACAATACAACAATGTCTTACTTTTTTTTTAACATATTTATCTTTTTTATTTTATCATTAAACACACATATTTTTTATACGATATGTGTTCATCTAAATCTCTTGTCCTTTGATAACGTCTTAGCTAATATCATTTTTATAAGAGAACACTAAACTATTTTTTTTTTAATTTCACTAAATAAAAACCGTAAATATTTCTAAATATTCCAAAAGTAGTTATAATTAACTTAAAATGACCTGTTTTATCTATTTGTAATACTTCCAGATAACTTCTACATAATACTAGTTGGATTTTCTTTATCGTATTTCACAACGAAAACAATTAAAGGACGATAACAAAACTTTATTACACACATTGAAATTCCGTTTTTAAGGTTATTAAAATCTTGTTCGATTAAAATGTAGTCAACTTTTAATTATGATAAACACAATTTGTTTTTTTATTATAACCTTAAACCGATATCAAGTAACACTTCCAATTAACTGCTTTAATAAGAATATCAATTGATTTGGACAGAATCTACAAGTCCATCGTAAGACCTGTCGTATTGTACGGATCTGAATGTTGGGCCACCAAGGTTTCGGATGAAAGAAGATTGCATGTAGCTGGAATGCGTATTCTAAGATGGATGTGTGGTGTGACACGAAAGGATAAAGTTAAAAATGTGTTTATTAGAGGAAGTTTGAAAGTAGCACCAGTGATCGAGAAATTGAGGAGTAAAAGATTAGCGTGGTTTGGACATATGCGGAGGGATGATGATGATATAAGCAAAAAAGTAATGAGATTGAATGTGGATGGCTACAAAGGTAGAGGAAGACCAAGAAAAGTATGGAATGACTGTCTGAAAGAGAATATGCGTAGGAAGGGGGTAGATTCGGATATGACGGCTGATAGAGATGTATGGAGGAGTAGTACTTACTGTGCCGACCCTCGACAGGGATAAGAGCAGGTTGATGATGAATTGATTATTATATAATTTTCGTCATAAAAATATATTAACACTAAACATAAATAGAAATTCTTCACAATACTTAATCTGGAGAAATATAATCTAATTATCAACACATTTTATACCATGAAGATAAATTCAATATAGATGATGTTACGACAGAGGACCATTGTGAGAATTTACATGTCTGTAGGTCAATAACGAAATTGCTTAAAGTCCATACTACTTCAGAAATAAATTCTTTGTATAATTTCAATTGATACTTAGATTCATAGAGTAAGTGTGTTTCATCCTCATCATCATCATCAGCTCACTATACATCCCCACCGAGGAGCTCGGAGCCTACCCTAAGTTAGGTGTGACTGGGCCATAGTCAACCACGCTGGCCAAGTGCGGGTTGGTTAACTTCACACATATCTTTGAATTTCTTCTCAGATAAGTGCAGGTTGCATCACGATGTTTTCCTTCACCGTAAGAACGTCGGATAAATGTACATATGTAAATCGGAAATCGAAAAACACATTGGTACATGGCGGGATTCGAACCCAGGACCTGTAGATTACAAGTCAAGCGTTAGACCACTGAGCCACCGACGCTCCACGTTTTTTTTAACCGACTTCAAATAGAAGGAGGTTATCAATTCGTTCATCGTTCAATTTTTGTTCATCGATAACTCCGCACCTGGTTGGCCGATTTTCATAATTATTTTTTTAATCGAAAGGTATTGCGTATCATTTGGTCCCATTTTTTGAAATATTAATTAGTATCCAGTGGTTTGTAAGTTTTTCTCCATAAAACAAGTTCAAAAATCGGAGAAAAATGTAACAATTTTTCTCCTTTTTTTCAACTTAAAGATATTATAAAAGAAGTAAAATAAAGATTTCAGATGGGATTGCAAATTCTTTAGTTTTAAATACTTGACCATTATGTGACTAGTTATAATATAGCGTGTTTATTTACTAGGTTAATAGTCGTGACATATTTTATTTTACAATTAAACGATAATTTGTAACAATTAAAATTGTAAATCCATCGATTATTATAATTTTGTACAGGTTTTCCCAACGATTGTGAAGTAGTAGGAAAAATCTTTATTTTAAGTTCTTTCAAAGTTGTTTACTTTTTATTCAAAGTCAGTCGATCGAAGGTAGTGAAGCGTATAGATTGAGTATAGAAAACATCGTGCTATTAAGTTGTTGGTTTAAAGTTACAAGTTAAAAACTTTACATGTATACGTAATATATAAGTAATTTATATCTACTTCTTACTATGGCATCTGTAAGTATTTTTAACTGTTTATATGTAAATTATATTTATATTCCTTCCTTCTAGTTATTGGATATGTACTTAGTGCATTTGGACCAAATATCTACAGAGAATGTATGCATTTACTGTCACAAATTTTTATTACTAAGTTGTAAGTCACTTCATCAATCTTTATAATAATATTTTTTTTAATTACTAATATTGTGAATGCAAATGCCCAGATGGATGGATGTTAGAAGATCTGCAGAACGGATATACGAATCGCACTGGAAGAACATAAAGGCAACTAAGTTTTTTTAATTCGGCACAGAAAGAGCCGCGGGCGATAGCTAGTTAACAATAAATCGTTTGCAGCTAAAATAATCTGCTAAAGGCATAGTTATATATTATTTTTTATGTAATACATTGTAGTTAATCATAAATTAATTTGCGAGGAGACGTTATTTTTAAAAATAAGCAAAACACTATATCATATTTACACATTTTTGAACAAACACAGATAATGTAAGTCGAAACATTCTGTGATAAAAAGCCACCAAACAATTACACAATCATTGTAAATTACGAAAACATCTTATCATCTTTTTATTGAAGGTACATATTTAATGCTCAGCCACTATGAAATGCATCAAAACTGTTGTGGTAATTAATTATTTATCAACCATGATAAAAACAACATTTACTTACAAGACGTTAAAAACAATTAATTTAAAACGAAGTTAATTACTCTAAAATGTATCAATTTAAATCAATTCGTTGCGTTCATTATTTCATTAGTTTTTAGTTGACCATTTTACAACAAACTATCGTTAACTTTTCGTAAGATGAGACGTCGGTAAGCACGGGATAGATGTCTGTTAAGGCTTGATCGCGGTTATTTATTTGGTGTGAACAAGACCTTAGACTTAGTATGTATACTGTCTTAACTAATATTATAAATGCGAATGTTTAATGGATGGATGGATATATGTTTGTTTGAAAGTATCTCCGGAACGGCTAAACAAATATTGACGAAATTTGGCTGACACGTAGAACATAGTCCGGAAGAACACAGGCTACTTATATGTTTTTTATTACGCGCGGACGGAGTCATGGGCAACTGCTAATTGAGATATAATAATTTGAAGACGCGAATAGAAATTATAAAAGTAATAATACAATTCATGTATTATAAAGTAGCTGTTTTTAATATCATTGCTTTTTTTTGTTCATTTTGTATCTTCGTAGAGGTCGCATACCGACTGAGGTCAATGTTTGATAACTATCAAATTTATACTTCTTTTTTTTAATAAGACGCAATCGATTTGTGCTTCGATATTTTTTTATTATATACAAGACTTTTTGGTTACTAGTATATTAGTAATGGTATGTTAATTTATATAAGACTAGCATTTTATATCTTGGGTTCAATTCTTAGTTGAAACATTTATTGAGTTTATTTACTTCTGTTGGTTATTATCTGGTTGTTCGGTGGATTATGTTATAATTTATTGCTATTTTTCATTGAATTGATGAATTAATTTGATATTAAGAAGTCGAAATATCTATTCATCATTTTATACAGTGTGAAAGTATGATAAACATTAATAATGAAAATTATTAAAAACATAACGTTTAATATAGAAGGATAATAGAATAATATTAAGATTTTCTTTTTACTTAATCTTCACTTTATAGTCAAGGATTCAATATAAATATCATTTCTTTTTCATTGTGTTTTAATGATTTTTATCGGAACGCTATAATTCGTTTTCAAATGAAGATAAATGAGGTTATCGTGTCAATCAATATAAAGGTGTGACCACACTAATTCGCAATATTTAATTATTAAAAAACATCCTTCAAAATTTCTAATAGTTTCATAAAATGTCGACTGATTGGGTTTTGCTTTGAATTATTTGTTTTATGTTAATAGTTACTTTGAATGTTCCGTTTCTTAACGTTCTTTCCATGTTTAGTATTTAACAGCGTGCATCAAAATAGCGAATCTTATGTGCGCTGGATATTTAAATAAAAATCTTAATACTTAATTTCATAATTGTCGATTTAGGCTTTTACTTAAAAAGACTTTTGCGATCCCACGGAAATAATTTTAGTACGTCACTGTCATCTTTTAGGAAAAATCAAGTCTGTGTAATTGCATGTTAAAAACGCAAACGTATTACATTACAATCTAGTGTAACCTCACCCTATAAAGACGAATATTCTTTTCGATTATTAAACGGAGTCTCATAATTGAATCAGTAATGAAAAGTCGCTTTGCTATTTGTTAATCAATCAAACGATAATGGCGGAGAAGAATTTTAATTTGATTACCAACCATATTACTGCACAAATTGATGCTACGTTTAGATCGTTTAGACGTCATTTAGGCCCAAAAATATAAATCTCACTAAAGAAATGTAGTAGGTCATATCTTAAATTTGTCTATAGGCCTTAATGTTGTTAAATCGTATCGATTAAATAATATTTTCATATGTTTGGAGAAGTTTCAAGTCATCAAATCTTTTCTTTTCTCTACGACGATATTCAATTTTTAAGTTCTTTTTGACTTAAAATTGTCTTTGCCTAATGTCATAGACCTTGAACCACAAAAAGCTATTATCTATGTAAAATGGGGTATTATAAATTTGCTTGCCAAATCGAAAAAAAACTTTCTATAATAAGTATAGTTAAGTGCAAGCGTAACAATGACCCTGGATACTTTTAGAGTGTTGAAATAGTGTTTGATTTTATAAATAGTATCGATAAAATATTGTTATATAAAAGATGAATGTTTATAATCTAATATGATTTGTTGAAGCAATAATAGACACGATTCTGTAATAAACTAAAGACTTATGTATTAGAAATTCAAAGATTATGATGTTATGAATTACCTCTACGTGAATTGTCGAAGTTAAAGGAATTTCTACTAGAATATAGCGGTATAATGCAGCGATAAATGTGACCCATTTTAGAAAACTTTTTATATCATAAAGTGGCAAACGAGCATGCTGCAACATAAATACGCCGAAAAAGCGTAGCTACCGCTGCCCATAGAAATCCGCAATTGCAGATGCGTTGCCTACCTTTAATCGACGGTGGAAGGGACGCACAGAAAGTTAATATTTCCCCTTCCTATTCGTCCTCCGTCAAATCCACTTCCCACCGTGGTTTATATTGTCAAATCATGATGACAATTTATTATGTAACTAACTCCGATTGTGAACACGAGTTCACAATCTTACTAGGTATATTATAAATATAGACAACTGTATGAATTCACAAAATATTCCGATGCTTACAGAATAGTTAATTTTAATTTTCTTATCTCTATTGATATTATGTGACTTTCACAAGTGCATTTCGCTATACATTAATGTTTGTCAATATGTACTGGTTTTAAAGCATTAACTCTGTTTTACAACCTCGTTAACAACAATGTTGTAATGGGTTAGATAAGAACACTGCAAAACAATATTCTAGCTTTATGAGAGTTTAAAGAACACATATAACTGTTCCTAATTTGCATTGCAATATTTCGCACAACTTACTTTTAAACTTAAATGGTATTAAAAGCTAGGCTATGCTAAGCTATGGTTACCGACATGTCATCATCAACAGCTCACTATACGTCCCCACCGAGGGGCTCGGAGCCTACCCTAAGTTAAGGGTGATTAGGCCATAGTCAACCACGCTGGCCTAGTGCGGGTTGGTTGACTTCACACATATCTTTGAATTTCTTCTCAGATATGTGCAGGTTGCATCACGATGTTTTCCTTTACCGTAAGAACGTCGGATAAATGTACATATGTAAATCGGAAATCGAAAAACACATTGGTACATGGCGGGATTCGAACCCAGGACCTGTAGATTGCAAGTAAAGTGCTTGACCCCTGAGCCACCGACGATCCGACACGTACAAGAAAATATTCTTTTTTTTCTATTTTCTTATGGTTTCGTGGACAAAATATGCAGTACAGTTTTCGTTAAATGTTTTAGTACTAGCTGCCGCCCATATTAGTCTGCGCGGAATAAAAAAAAATAGTGGCCTATAATTGTATTCCAGACTATGTTTTACATGTATGCAAAATTTCAGCCTGATCCATAGAGTCGTTGTCAAGATACCTTCAAACAAACATCCATCCATACATTTATAATATTAGTAAGATAAAAATTTTAAAGAATAACAGACGTTAGATATTTAATCGTACGATAGAAAGCTAAACAATTTTTACATGCTAAATACATTTTGAATCTCAAGGGTAAAATCACAACAAGATCATAGATTTTAGCCCAATTATTTTTTAATTTTGATAATATAAGCTATAAATTATGTTGTATATTTCTGGACCAATAAATTTGATAGTAAGTGTATTGAGTCGGTCTGCTGTGTATACTTTTTAAATCGTATTTTTAAGAATAAAGAGCTTAATTATTATATATTGAGATGACAGTATCTAATTTTCCGCGCGATCGTAAATTCTATTAATTTGAAAGACACTGATAGCCTTTGGTTACATCATTCTAAATTTATAATATTTTATCAGGACCCAAATACTAGAGTTTCACAAATAAATCAAATATAAAGACAAAGACAAAGAAATATAAAGCTGTAAATTCATTCTAATTTGTTAAACAGACATAATTTTATTTATCGACAATATAATTACTGAAAATTGTTTGACAAATAATTATAATTGTAAACAGCGTGTTTTTATCAGGCCTAATTTAAAGTGCATTGCCAAGTAATTTTGCTGTTGTGTGTGCTGATTCGTTAGTATTCGTATTTCTGCATTGAAGCAAGCGTTCACTTAAAGTGGAACAGTGCGTTTGTTACGCATAATTTGTTAATCTTTAGTTATGAGACAAAAAACACATTAATTCAAACTCATAACGTGATAATATAAAGATTAGATTAGCTTAACACATCAAACAGTTTAGTAACGGTGATATTTTTATGAACTGCACAGTATTTCTTTAGTTTTTTTATCTTATCTGTGGTGTGTCAAGTGTTCGTGTGGAAAGTAACGAAATATATAAGAAAAAAATTATATTTACAATGGTGAAAAACAATACCGGATCAATTTTATTGAAGTTGTTTACGAAGTGGATTAATGATCCTAACACATCGACAACGGCCGAGAGCAATAAGGTTTGAAGCGAGAATTTATTCAACCGGTTTATAAAAACTTGTCCCTTATGTTAATTTCACACAGAGTCAGAGCAGTGGACATTACAGTACTGCAATTGTATTAAAGCTTTAACCAACAACATCGAGACAGAACAGTACTCCAGTGTTAACTATTCTGCCCTCGTATGAAACTAATATAACGTTAAATAGATTGTCTATTTTATTCATTCAAGAATGCTAATTATTTATCAGAACTCTGTTGAGGCTATTATCTTAAATAGCTAAAATACCACCACGTCCCACGTGGCGAGACACTGCTCAGTATAATTTAAATATAAATATTTGGTATTAATTTAAACATTCAACCCAACAGTCAATAAACTAAGGGTATAAATTCTTGATAATTTGCTTCTTAATAAATAATCCTACTAATATTATAAATGCGAATGTTTAGATGGATGTTTGTTTGAAGATATCTCCAGAATGGCTGAACGGATCTCGATAAAATTTGGTATACATATAGAACATAGTCTAGAAGAATACATAGGCTACCAATTATAATTTATTTTAATTCCACGCGGACGGAAGCGCGGGAGAGCTAGTTGAAAATAAAAAGACAATAAAATAGGTTATACTGAATATTCAATTGAAACTCTCACATTATTGTGTTATATGTTGATTAAAGCGTATGTCTTTTATAAAACAAATGTTTTTGAAGATATTAAAAAGAGATATTTTATTTAATTTAATTTACACAATTGTAGAGTTTATTAATTAAACTATGTTCCATTATAATTAAATATATGAGTAGTATAAGTTTAAAGATCATTAGAAAGTTATCAATGGATAATTAACCTTCACTTTTGTTCAATAGTATTGTGGATTATTCCAGTACGAGCAATTAAGTACGTATCGAATGGAATGGAAACATTATATGTTACCGTGGCTTTCCATTGCCGAAACACTCATAGTAACATCGTCGTGTCTTTCTTTTTGGGAAAACTGAGATACTGCCGCCTGTATCTCAAAGAAGCGTTACAGAGATTTTTTTATTTTTTATTAAAGAAGAAAAGTAATAGCTTATTAAGATCAGATTTACATCCATTAATAAATCAAAGCAAGGCCAATAATAGCTTTTCCAGTAAATTAAGGTAAATAATAACAAAGATATTTCTTACGATCATGTGATAGACACACACACATAATCCTAGATATAAAGTAATCAATTAGGAAAAAGAAAAAAACATAATTAATAATGAAAATATTTAACACACACGCACATTTTCATTTTCCACGTTTTTCCTATGACATAGTCATTATATATTTCTTTAGCTTATATATACATAAAGATCTACGTATAAATACTTGTCTAATATACGCACATCTTTATTCTAGTAACAAAAGAGTCTTAAATCTATGATATTAAACATAATATTAAAAACGAATAATTAACTAAAATATATTCTTAAAAGGAGTCCCTTTAGTTTCCGAAGATACTGGCAGCGTTCCCCCTTTGAATAGCTAAACTAATTCTTTGTCCGAGGTATCTGCCAGCTCTGCGGTCCCCTGTGATGTCGATTAACTTTTTTGATATTTCCCTAAAAAGCCTTAAAGCGCTATAACCCACTTGTCTAATAAAGTAAACTAGAAGGTAAAGTATTCTACGGAGTGTCATAAATTAGGGCCTGCCAGTGCACTTGCAGAGGTGAGCACGACTGAAATCCATAGGATAATATAAATCATAATCATCATCAGCTCACTATACGTCCCCACTGGGGGGTTCGGAGCCTACCCTAAGTTAGGGGTGACTAGGCCATAGTCAACCACGCTGGACAAGTGCGGGTTGGTTGACTGGATACTATAAATACTAAAATATAAATGTTTCACCTAATTACTGAATTTTGTCACATTTTAAATCAAGTACGCACTTGGTATACAAAATCGCAACGCCATGTACAAACAATTTGCTGATTAGACATCAATACAACGGTAAAGGCAGCATAAAAAGCGTTGTTTGCATTTCACGATAACGTTCAATATACAAGTACAGAATTTGCACTAAGTTCAATGTAAACAATTTATCACATGAATGTCAGTTGAAAACGTTACAAAGAATTTTCTCAAAGATTGAATCTTACGGATTGTATTGTTTAATTGTCTTTCAGTTGCTTAGGCAGTGTCTCATTGTGGGCCGCGGACGAGAGCGAAAGCGTGCCCGTGGTCCCGTCTCGATGCGTTGGAGGAACAGAGAGGTTTAGTGGGTATGCCTCCGCTATGGAGGAGAATCCCATATAACTACCGCGTTCCCCCGGGGCGCGGAGTATGCATAAAGCATTCCTCTCTGAAAAAAAAGAGTATCTCATTGTAGATGTTTAATAATAAATCTACAAGAGTGATCTGTCTGTTTCCTATAATATACTTAATATACGATTTCCGTATTCTAAAACCTGATATAAAATCTTTATAAAATGCATTTTCTGAAAAGCACATATTCATTTTTTTTTCGATTACAACAAATTCCGTACGTCATTTCAAATACAAGCCGAAAGATTCCGTATACATAAAAAGGAACGTTTGCGCGAAAAAGGAAGAAACTTATTCGGATATCGAATACGGAAATCATGTGTGCTGCTGGCTTTAATCACAAACCAATACGAAGGCTAAGACGAAGGCTATCATACGAAATTAAATAATATCTAATTAAGGACGACAACTTTTTGTATCAGATGTCTTCCTATAGAATGTTATTGATTCTTAATTGTATATATTTGTTTGTAGGTATCAAACGCGAACATGTCTGTGATAACAGAGTCCATAGACCTGGAGAGAGAGTACTCACCAAGCAGATGGTCGACAAGATTCGCGACCGCCGGTGAAGTTTTACAACATCACGTGCAATTTGTTACTGCTGGTAATACTTACTATTATTTAAATTTTATTAATATTATAAATATGAATGTTTGGATGGATTGATGGATGTTTGTTAGGAGGTATCTCTGGAACAGCTGCATGGATCTCGTTGAAATTTGGCATATATGTAGAATATAGGATTAGGTTACTAATTAAGTTTTCTTAAATCTAGCTAGTACTCTATAACCGGAACAGCTATAGATAAATAAATCTAATTGTACAAAATGAAAAGAATAACATCCGTTGCGGTGGAGGAAAGTGTGCTCCAGTGTGCCCCGACCCCACATCTCTTTATGTAATATGTTAAAAATAAATTAATATGTTAAAATTTCTAAATTCCAATGATGTCATAATACTGGCTTTATTACCCTGTTAATATACACAGCTAAAATTAAACTTTTAAAATGACTACATAAGAGCCCTGCTGTTTAACTGTGAGATGTCTTTGTTGCGTAATTTCATCACTACATTTATCCTCAGATCTTTTTTTCCCACATTAATGTCGATATTGACACTGTAATTTACGTCAAAAGAAACTGGAGACGATGAGCGATGACAAATAAATGTTTGTTTCGTTCCAGCGAGCGACAAAGCCACCAATAATGTGCCACATAAATTGGAAATAGAATACGGCTCTACTCCCGGACAAAAGTTGGACATATTGGGAACAGATCTGCCAGACGGTGAGTTCATTTAAAATATTCTATTCTTAATTTTATTTAACCGATTGAGAGAAAATAATGATATTTATTCGCGTCCATTCTGTTGCGATCCCCCAAAAGCGAAGAAAGGGGTCTTGTTACAAGGATCATTAAATTCATTTTTTTTTCTGTTTGTACATTGTACATGTATTACTTTTTAAATTAATTACTAGATCATGCATGTAATTTTAAGAATAAATATGCTAGAATATCCCCAGACAGAGACCTTTACATACAAAGGGAGAAAAGTGTAAGCGTATTTTTATCCATAAACTGTAATTATTACGTACATTTTTTTTGTAACGCGCATTTAAGACATAAGAGGCATATATTAGAAAAGCTTTAAACATGAAAATTAATAATATAAAATATTTGAATATTGTTCACATTATCAGAACCTATAAATTTGTCTTCAATTAACTCTTCATTTGGATTTCGTTATCTTGTAGGGACGCTTAGTGCCAAAATTATGTAAACGTCCTTTTTATATTTTTAAAAATAACACGTTAAACAACTTTCCTTCGCTCAATACCTGATGTTGAGACCTTACCTTAAAGCCGTATTTTTTTCGAAAAATTCGTGTAAGCAATGATTCTAAATAAATACTGTGTTAACGTTGAAATGTTACGTTTTTGTAACCTTGTTGATTATTATTATAATAAAACAAAGCTTTATTGCAAGTACTTGAACATCTTTATCAATTCTTAAAAGATAAGTACTTGGATCTTCCAAAAGATCGGACGCAAAGATAGCTAAATTTTTATACCTTTAAATTCAAAACACATAACTTGACATATCGAATTACAGATTAAACGATAGCTTGCAATAATTTATTGCGTATTTTTTACTAAATAACAGGAACAACTATGATCTTGGTAGATGACCTTGTCTTTCGTTCTGCTACTAAAGGGATCGCTAAAATATAACCAAGAGGGTCGCGGCGTATAAAAGGTTAAAAATAATTTAATTAGAACAAACGTAATTAAGACCTTTGTGATCGTTGTGGTCTCATTACGCGTATTTACAACTTGTAATAGATGATTGATAGATCAATAATATTGACATTAAATAAATATTTTGTTACGAGATTGTTTTGATATCTCTAAACGACAGTTATCTTTGTCGTTTATATAATGTTATTTTGAAACATCTGTCCTAGGACAAATCTTAAAGATAACATCTGTAATGGCTTATTACATTATCAATTGTTTATTTTCATAAAATTACATGAGACTATAAATAACAATATATTGCTCATAGACACACAGCTGACTTAAGAATCAAATATGTTTTGTACAACAGACAAACGGTGTACTGAACCAGTCCAATGATTAATTGTATTGAAGCACCATAACTAATATGTAACATTTTAACAGTGGTAGAGCCAGCTTTAACATCTTCGCAAGAATTTGCCCGGCTCGCCCTCGAAATACCACGACCACACAGAAGACAGGCGTGAAGTGGAAGCAATTCCGCGTTTCGTCTGATGAGTGTGCGTCCCGGAGGCTTAATTTAGTCCTCTTTCCCTTCCCATCCGTTTTCTTATAAAGAAAGGATGGGAAGTGGAAGTGGACTTTCCGGATGTGAGGATGCATGGAAGCGGAAAATATTTTCTTTCTGTGCATACTCTCCTCCGTCGATTAAAGGTAGACAACGCATATGCGATTGCGTATGTCTATGGGCAACGGTCGCTTCGCTATTTCAGCGATTTCAGGTGGCCGCGCAGTGTATTTGAAACAATTTTTATAGTACGGCTTATAGTAGTTTTAAAATAGGCGCAAATAATTTAAATTAGGTTTTTTTTTTATATCATAAGGTGGCAAACGAGCGAGCGGCCACCTGAAATCGCAGATGTAGCGAAGTGACCGTTGCCCATAGATATACGCAATTGCATATACGTTGCCTACCTTTAATCGACAGAGGAGAGGATGCACATAAAGAAAATATATTCCCTTTCCATGCATCCTCTCATCCGGAAAGTCCACTTCCACTTCTCATCCTTTCCTTATAAGAAGAAGGGTGGGAAGGGAAAGAGGACTGAATTAGGCCTCCAGGACTCACACCCATCAGACGAAACGCGGAATTGCTTCCACTTCACGCCTGTCTTCTATGTGGTCGTAGTATTTCACCGGGCGAGCCGGGCCAAGTCGTGCGAAACTATTACTATTACTGACTTACTAGTATTATTACTCACTACTACTAACATGTTTCCAGATTCTCCAATCCTAGTATACATTCACGGTGGATACTGGCAGGAGTTGTCCAGGGAGTTATCGCGGTATCCCGCTCAGCCGCTGCACCGCTCTCGCATCAAGACCATAGTGATAGGATACGATCTATGTCCCGCTTACACACTGCCGGAGATCGTACATCAGATAGAGAACGCTGCAAGATTTGTATTCGAATATGCAGAGAAAATGGGTTCGAGGTATAGCTTACAATATTTAAATACTAGGGTAACAGAAAGATGAAGTAGTTAGTAATTCTATGTGACTTCTTGTGTATTTTTTTACGTTTCTTATCGTTTTTAAATAAGCCATTAGCTGTCGCCCGCGAATCCGTCTGCGCCGAATTAAAACAAACATAATATGTAGCCTATGTCTTCTTCCAGACTACATTCTATATGTATGCCAAATTTCATAGAGATCCGTTCAGCCGTTCTGGAGATACCTTCAAACAAACATCCATCCATCCATTTAAACATTCGTATTTATAATGTTATTAAGATTCGTTTCTTTACGTATTTAAATAAAATTCGCAAAATAATTTAGGTATGCATTAAACATCGTTGTTTAAAATGTATCAAACGACGCGACAGCACGAACTGGATTCAACTTTTTGCTTTGTCATTGATTTGTTCACGATAAAAACTGCTTACAGACAGTAAGCGAAAGGTCTGTTCCGTATTTAGTATATGGCCTTCACAGAAATACGGGTATTTATAAAAAAACTAACCGGAACTGTGATACTTTACCATATTGATTGATATAAATTAATTTTATTGTTATATTTGAAGACAATAAAATTAATATAAAATTACTATCTTACTAAGATTATAAATGAGAATGTTTGGATGGATGTTTGTTTGAAGGAATCTCCAAAACGGCTCAGCAGATCTCGGTGAAATTTGCCATAGATGTAAAACATAGTCTGGAAGAAAAGAAAGACTACTTAGTTTTTTTTTTTAATATAGCTTCGCAAGCTAAATAATAATTTAATAAGAGAGTTAGCGATAGCTAGTCTTGTACAATAATTTGTCAGTAAATTATTGTCTTTATGGTTTTTAAGTATGCACATTAAATATCAAATTTTTGTGTTCAAAATATCATTTAGTGCAGCCATCAAGATTGAAATAGGTAACAAAACACGGCTCTAGTCCGATTAAACTTTGTTATAATTGAGTACCGAAAAATTGGGTTGACCTGATTATCCATAAACCCTAAAAGGTTGATAAGGTTTGACATTTCACTATAGAAATCGAAAAGATTAATTAGCATTTATAACCTATTAGAAAAGGAGTAATTAAGTTAACTTACAAATAAAAGCACGATAAAATATTATAGATACAGGAATAAAAAAATATATATGTCGGAGAATATCAATTTATGACGTTAATTATTTAATTTGAATGGCAACATCGCTTGTATGGTGTGTGATTGACGTCTGTCAGTGTCACTGTATCTGTCAGTAGTGGTCGAGGTCGTTCGACAAGTGATAGGCTTGGTTTAAAGACAGCGTCCGCGCCGGTGTGCGTGATTATGATATCGACCATTTAAATAATAAACCGCTAGGAAATCTCCGAAATGTAATTATTATAAAAAATTGTAAATAGTAATACTAATATAGATATTTTTTTTATTTCCAGAGGTGTGTACTTCGCGGGTCATTCGGCAGGAGCACATTTGGTGGCGAAACTATTGAGTAACGCTGACTTCTTTGAGAATAATCCTGGTGTTCATCGTCTGCAGGGCGCTTTTCTTATATCAGGTGTATATGACCTTCGGGAACTCGTCCACACATCAGTTAACGATGCTGTACAACTCCCAGAAGAATGGGCGGTACCTTTATCACCGTTATTTGATTGTTTCACACATCTACAAGCTAGAAGAACAAGGATCTATATCTTAGCAGCACAAAACGATAGTCCGGCATTTAAAAAACAATCTAGAGAGTTCTATGAGCTACTCCATAATACTTGTTTAATGCAAAATATGTATTTAGAAATCAAAGATGACCTAGACCATTTCGACATTGTCGAATGTCTTGCTGAGAATGATAATTATCTTAAAAATTTAATGGTACATGACGTAAGGAAACATCTGTAAGCTATTTGCATCTTTATTTCTATTGTAGTTAAGTTTAGTATCCCTTATTTATAGTTTCTTAAAAGACAAAATCTCGTTTAACTTTGACGAGATTTTTTTGAAAATTAAAACAAAGGAAAAATTATATTTAAAACCAAATATTTTCCATGATTTTATGAATATTTTTTTTATTAATAATAACATTTTAAATTTATTATATTTTCGTTTACTTTTAAATGCGATGTATAGGAATAACAAATACTTTTTATATATTTAACTAGAATAGGTTTAGAAGTAAAATATTTTGATGTACAAATAACAAAGCATAAATCTCATAAGAATAAAACTGAAATATAACATTGTTTATAAAATATTATGGAACGCTATGAAATAAAATAATCGATGTATAATAATAATCGCCTCAAAATATTAAATACGTGTTTTCTAATTCATGTGATCCTGGTAATTACATATACGATTCAAAAGAAATATATTGGTACTTAATAATTAGTGAAACCTAGTTAATACAAAAATCTAAACATAAATTTTTATCAATTTAACCTGAAATCAATTTAAATTTGAAATAAAATAAACAATATTCCCAAAGTAATTCAGACCAAGTAAACACCTTCAATTAATAACCTTTCTGTTTGATAATGATCATTCACCGCAAATAATCGAAACCAATAATTGGAATGTCTACGCGATAGTTGAAATCAAATAACATGCATATACTTATACTAGCTGTCGCCCGCGACTCCGCATGCGCGGGATAATAAAACAACTTTGGCACAGACGTATAACATAGCCTGGAAGAACACATGGGCTACTTATTATGCTTTTTTGAATTTAAGTAAAAAAGCATAATTAAAAGCATATGTGTTTTTTTAAGTAAAAAGAGTCTAAAGCGTCGATGGCTCAGTCAAGCACTTGACTTGCAATCTGCAGGTCCTGGTTTTTAATCCCGCCATGTACCAATGTGTCTTTCGATTTCCGATGCTTCTGGTGAAGGAAAACATCGTGATGCAACCTGTACATATCTGAGAAGAAATTCAAAAGATATGTGTCAAGTCAACCAACCCGCACTTGGCCAGCGTGGTTAACTATGGCCCAGTCACCCATAACTTAGGGTAGGCTCCGAGCCCCTCGATGGGGACATATAGTGAGCTGATGATGAAGTAAAAAAAAGCATAATTAGTAGCATATGTAAAAATAAATCACTTTTTGCAGCCTTATGTAATAAAGGAACAAATAATTTGAGCCATTCATAGTTATTTTGATACGAATGTGTTTGAATTGTCCAAAGATATGAAGTGACAAAAATAAAGCTTCAAGTGTCAATTTCCCGGACAGGATATTATACCCGTATCAAAAATGAAATAGTTTTTTTTTCACCAAAATCAAAAACATATTATGTTGAAGAGCATACAAATTTTATACTAAAATCTTTATAAAACACGATAAAATTCTTAACATTTAAAGGCCATCATTTATCATGTAAACTTTCGTCTAATTACAACTTTTTGCTTCAAGAAATAATACTGGCTGTATATACTTTTTCTTTTTAATATGTGTTAGTGAAATGAGCATATCAAAATTAAATAAATAAATATAATCTTTTTTCATTTTCTTATAAGAGAAGGGGACAAAAGTGCGGCGGTAACACCAAGGTAAACAACGATGTTCATGCACCAGGCGACGGACCTGCAACACCAGATAGCTACAAAAAAGATGATTTTTCTTTAGTGTTATTTCTTCGTACTAATCTGAACTAAGCCAGCAAGGTTTATTATGGCCTAGTCATTCCCTAACTTACGGGGGACTTACGTGGGGACCCACAGTGATAATAATTTGTAAATGGAGGGAAAGGAAGGTTATAGGTTCTATCATGCTAATATTATAAATTGTGATGAAATGTTTAGATGGATGGATATACGTTTGTTTGAAGGTATCTCCAGAAAAGCTAAACGGATCTCTCTGAAATTTGGCATAGAATTAGAACATAGTTTGGAAGAACACATCGACTATTTTAGCTTTTTTTAATTCTGCGCGAACGGAGTCTTGGGCGACAGCTAGTATAAATATATATTAAGGTCATCCTATCGTACATTTTTTGCGTCTTTTTGTCTGAGCGTTATCAAAGGAAAATCCCTCCCTGTAATCTATGGAGTGGAATAATTCGAACCCAAGCTCTCAAGTTGACATGCATGCCCCTAATTAGAGGTTGAATGGACCTCGCGTGAATTCGACAAGCACTCAACATCTTATATCTACGTCGTTTGAGCCTATTTAGTTAAGAGAACGCAAAATAAAAACTCAGAGACATACTTAACTAAATGCACTCTAATTATCAGAGTCCTCCTCTGTTTTTCGTGCGTATTTATAAATGTACATAATACTAGCTCTCGCCCGTGACTCCGTCGCGCGGGATAAAAAAATAGATAGTAGCCGATTCTCACACCTACTGAATATGCATATATAAAATTTCATGAAAATCGATCAAGCCGTTTAGAAGGAGTATGATAACTAACATTGACACGAGAATAACATTGACATGAGAAACCCTTGGAAAACCCCTTGAGAAACTTACACTTGGGTTTGTATATAAGTTCCATTGTGACCGCCTGGAGCGTAAACGACTATGGCAATTTTGACGAGAGGTGATGTCGTAATCAAATTCGATTGATTTTCTTGTCAGGAATATCATACGAGTCGACAATCAGAATTTAAGGTTTTTTTCCAATAAAAAAGTAGTTTTTTCACTCATAATAACACCCTATCGAACACCTATAATTTTACTAATATTATAAATGCGAATGTTTAAATGGATGGATGTTTGTTTGAAGGTATCTTCAGCACGGATGAACGGATCTCGATGGAATTTGACATACATATAGGACACAGTCGGGAAGAACAAATAGGCTACTAATTATGTTTTTTTTTAATTCCACGTGGACGCAGTCGCTTGCGACCGTTTTCTATAAATCACTCTCTTGGTATTTGGTAAGTCGTATGAAAATTCTTTTTTTACCTTTGATTTTGCTTTCAATCATATTTAGTTGACTCTTAATATTTTTAAAGCCTGTAAAAATGTAATAAGATTGTACCATAATTCTCTTTTCATCGTCTTCGTAATTTATACGTTTAATAATCAATGACCCAAAAACAAAATGGGCATAGACATTCATAAATTTCAACGACGTGATCCACATTTTCGGTAGCAATTAATTCTCGGAGGTATTCATTTTGCACCCCCGTTAATTTAATCAATCGCAATTAAATGAGAATAAGGGGCAATTCCACTGTTTATGACAGTACGAAAATGTTTAGTTACAAGATTAATTTGTCAATAAAAACTTTTTAAGCAGTGTCAAAAACCTAATTTGTTCATTACATACTGTAGAAATTATGTTTCTTTCGATTTAAGAAAGAGATATCGTGTATTCATGTGTACAAACCAACACCATGCAATACAGGAACGACCAAATAGCTTGTCATACTTTTATTTACTTGTCCCAGTTTCCGTGATCATAACGAAAGATTTTCCAATATACCCTATCCGCATATTTACTTGCACACGGCGCGTTCAATAAATCCAGTCCCAGGCCGAATCCCGATAGTCACTTCCTGGATTTTATGAACACATCTGCACATACAACTTTATAAATAAAATTAAGGTGTGTATATTTTCTCTTTACATTCCTTAACCACTATATAGATTGTGAAGGCAGAGAAGCTTTAATGATGTTTTTTTATTTACAAAAAGATATTCGAGACGATTCCAATAAGCCCAAACTGGATGAGGTGTGTCGTTTCATTGCGAAGTTCCGATCACCACCTTCCAGCATCGTCATAAAATATTATATAATAAAGTTTTATCAGTATTAATGCAACTTTGTTCGCAATTTCATATTGTTTTAGCTTTGCAACGCATGTAGGATTAGCGTAATTATGTATAATGTTAACATTAAAAAATTCTATTACCTATTTCTGTTTATAACGAATGAAATATAACGGCTTGTTGTAAAACTTCTTGAAGTCATAAAGAATAACATGATATAAAACGCATCTGGCCCCAATCCTTACTGCCGACCTGCTTCAATAAAACCGCGCCAATAAACCTACGGCTGCTGTGATTTTATAATTTTATTTCATTCTTGATAAATCTGCACGTGATAGAAAATATTAATTTAAAACCTAGTTTCAAAAGTATAATACATTAATTTTTTTTTAATAAATTGGCACCGCTAAAATTCTCACAATTAGGTACAACAATTGTCATGAAAATATCTTACTAATATTATAAATGCGAATGTTTAGATGGATGAACGGATGGATGTATGTTTGGTCGAAGGTATCTCCAGAACGGTTGCAGAGATCCCTAGGAAACTTGGCATATAGATGTAGAACATAGTCTGAAAGAACACATAGGCTACTAAGTTTGTTTACGGAATTATGTATTCAACATACACAATTGCATTATTAAAGTTATATTAAATATATAACAATACAAAAGTATTCTGCTTTATTGAACTGAGATTATATATTAACCGACTTCAAAAAGGAGGAGGTTCTCAATTCGTCTGTTTTTTTTTAATAATTTATTTTATATGTCATCAAAGAGATCGTATCATCTATGAAGTGGAATAATCCGTCCCTTAGTTCAATTCAACGTTCAACCGAACTCTATTTTGATGTGAACAGTCAACTATAATACGTCTTATACACTAACTAAATAGTAAAGGGAGCAAAGGCCACAAAACTGACTCAAGTTTACATTTTATTTGAAAACATATTCATTAATTAAATTTACTTAAAACGAAATTAACAAATAATAACTTACTTGACCATATTAGGATTTGAAGGCCTTAACCGCTTACTAATTTATTATTGTACATTAAATGTATAGAAAATAGATTTTTTAATAAACACATCAATAAAGGTCTTTAATATATCCCTATAATTTGCATTTTAAATAGAAAAGTTTTAAATAAACATGTCTAAGCCAGATTGCAATATGCAAGTTGTTAGTAAGAAAAATAAAAACAAAGAATTGATCGACAGAATTACCTATTCATATAAAAGGAAAAACTGCCTGACATATTGCAAATAAGGAATTTTCAAAAGACATCTCGTAAAAGACAAAATTGAAGGGAATGTAAATGATTTTTCTTCAGCAAAATTATCAAAAAATTTACATAAACACTTTTCAGTAGAAATAAAAAGTGTCGTATTAATTGTTGTAGACGAAGACGCTTGCGACAGCTAGTATTCATACGTGCTCTATCTAATAAACAAGTTTTCGTAGCGTGCGTAAGTATCGAAGTTTTTGTGTACGCAACTCAAAGTTGGGCAGTGCAAGTAACGCTTAGGGCGGGCGGCTTCAACATCAGACCGCCTTGCGCCGTCGACCAGGCTGCACACGCGCACACCATGTGAACGAAGCGACGCGATCGCTAAAATGTCGCTAAACTAACGCATAAAAGTAATAAACCTCCCCAATTCAGAGGCTCTAAAGCAATACTTAGTGCTTAGAAGTAGTTTTAGAAACTTAAAAAAAAATACTTAGCAGTAACTTATTTTTCGCTTAGTTTTCCCACTCGTTGTCGTGTCACGATGTTAAAGGTAAGTTTTAAATATAACTTAATTTATTTATAATATTTCCATTTTTATATACAACCTTTACCTTTTTAAATAAAAAAATAAAAGTAAAAAACAGGCTAATCGCAAAAATCGAAATTAAATATTAAAAATTTTGAAACTTATGCAAATTCGTAATAGTGAATAAAAATACATAGAGATCAATTCAAAGCCAACTAGTATTAATTAGTTATCAATTAAAAAAAAATATTTACGTTAAAGAAAACTGAGTTTTGTATATCCGGTCATGTCCGTGGAAATTATCTATTTTTAATTAAATCAATATATTAACAAAAATAATAGAAAGGTATTTATTTAAAACTCAACTTTTATATACTTTATACAAAATAAGAGACCTTAGAATCAAAATGAATAAAACTTCTGTAAAACTGAAACACGAGGATTTTTTTTCTTACCTTAACTTAACTAAATTGACTGAAATAATTATAAAGGTTGCCTTTAACTATCAGTATTTTCTTTTTAAATATTTCCACGAACTTCTTTCTCTATAAAAACGTCTAATTTAAGTAACTTTAAATTAAAAAGAAAATCCGGATACTTAAAATAAGCAGTTGTTTAAAAAAAAACTTCAGTTTACTACCGACCGTTGAATATTTTTATTACATCCCTAAAAGGCTAAAAGCAACTTTAATTTAGCGACCTTACCCTTTAAGGGTATAAAGCAATCAGAATCTGTCAATTCCTGAAGAGTCGTTACGTCAATCATCAGAGGTTATAATTGTGTTGGCGCGAACTTAAGTGAAGCCTACGGATTGTGATCAGGGAAACGATACTAAACTCACAAACGGCTGGCCTTAGGCTCGTCAATGCAATCTCATGACAAAAAATGTTTCATTTACCCTAATTCTTTTAAGACCATTTTGACTTCTAAGCTATTTTAATATAGTATTTACTATTGCAAGTAATTTACTAATTAAAACTTCTTTTAACCATTTGAATTAAACTTAAAACCACGTGGGGAATTAAAATTTAACCAATAACTTAATAATTGGATGCTCCTACACTAACCATTTTAGGGTGTTTTATGGATTTAGAAATGATTTTACATTTCTCTCGATCTAAATATAATACATTTTATGCGACTAGTTACAAGGAATTTTTTCGCAAATGTATACATTTTTATCCAGTATACCATAACCGAGGTCATAATGTTGCTACATTTGCAACCTAGGAGATTAACCTCAACTATAACACAAATTGCCCGCCAACTAGCGGTTGCCCTGTGTCAGGAACTAAATGATTTCTATCATATTTTAATACACCTATATTATTTATTTACCCTAGTAATATTTCAACTGTTGATTTGATTTATGGCAGTGGTCCGAATCTATTTTTTTATCTTAAAAAATAGTACGTTCCGGGGAAATGCCGCAAGCCTCTTGGGAAACCTACCGTTTATTTAATATAGTATAAATTAATTCATTTGTTTTGTAGTGGTTAGTTATTAAATATGCATATCAATTGTATTTTTTCTATCAATATATGAAATAGATTATTTATAGAATTATAGAAAGTTCTGAAATTCATTTATCTCTCAAAGACCGCCAACGCATCAGCGGTTTTCTGGTACTACAGATGTTCATGGACGTCGTTGAATACCACGATGATACCACTGTGCGTTTGACCCCTTATTTTACAAAAAAAAAACTTGGAACTTGTACTTGGATATTTTCAAACAGAAGTCGAATGATAATCGATTACACAACCGCAAAATAGGTAGTCCATACCCTTAACCATCAAGTGTTTGTGTGACCTCAAAACATTTCAAGAATCTTTAGACGTAGCAAAGAAAATTTTATTTCTTATAATAAATCTAAATATCGTTTCGAGCAAACGAATGTTGATTTTAATTTGAATAGATGAACAAATATTTCATTTTCACAATTTAATATCATCATAAGATAAATAAAATGAATTCGCATTAATACTAAATACTGCTATATTGAGCGTCGGTGGCTCAGGGGACAAGCACCTTGACTTGCAATCTGTAGGTTTGAATCCCGCCATGTACCAATGTGTTTTTCGATTTCCGATTTACATAAGTACATTTATCCGAAGTTTTTACGGTGAAGAAAAACATCGTGATGCAACCTACACATATCTGAGAAGAAATTCAAAGATATGTGTGAAGTCAACCAACCCGCACTGAGCCAGCGTGGTTGACTATGGCGTTATAACCCTAACTTTGAGGTAGGCTCCGAGCCCCTCGGTGGTATAATGATAACTATAATGAAAAAAATGATAAAAATAATGATAACTATATTACTATATACCAGCAACAAGATAATAATAAAATTATAATAAATGAAAGAGAAATGAGCTATATCAATTTAGTTTCGAAGCAATAAAGTAGGAAGTAATTTATTATCATAGGAATTTAATTAAAAACTTCTCTTGTTAAGTTAAAAAAGTCACATTAACAATTCAACGCCTATAATTTGGCAAATTTTCTTTTGTATATCAATTTCACGAAACTGTAATTTTTGTATAATACGTTTAAAAAGAATTTTGATTATATGTTGCACAAAAGACACTTTTAGGCACATTAAAGTAATTTTTCGTCAGCAATTCGTTGGAAGGTTACATTGTAGACATGCCTCAGCAAATGTAATTACTTCTGCGACACTGACTCACACGACCAACGTTGCCTTGCCTTTAATTACACATTTAAAAATGTCACCGCCACGTGTTCAATTAAATGTACTTGCATTCCTTACGACATGTAAAAAGAAATGTTACTTTAACAATTCTTCCTTCTTTTATTTTATTCAAACTTTGCGTATTTAAGGTACGGTATATTCTCAAACTCATCTATATCCCCGTCAACGTGCACTCCCGCCTTGTCATCAGTGGACCCCTACACACTGGTACACTATAAATAGTCAACTATTTATTTTTGGGGATGACCAAAAGTTCAAACAACAATATTCCTTGCACTCGTTTATTTAATCACTCGCTCCACGACATCGATCATCAATCCGTTTTTAGAATGATTACGTCAATTGCCGATACTTATCACCTT
>NW_013530969.1:4383730-4544985 GCF_000836235.2 Papilio xuthus
ACCACGGCTGACCATTAAATTGGTTGGATGATTCATGTCTTACAAGTATGAAAACTGCATAGCTGACCATTAAATTGGTTAGATCATTGATGTCTTGCAGATATAAAAGAACCACGGCTGACCATTAATTTGGTTAGATCATTGAAGTGTTACAGGTATAAAATCACTACGGCTGACCATTAAATTGGTTAGATGATTCATGTCTTGCAAACATGAAAGCTGCATAGCGGACCATTAAATTGGTTAGATCAGTCATGTCTTACAGACATGAAAGCAGCACAGCTGACCATTAAATTGGTTAGATCATCTAATCGTTAAATCGATAAGTTCATTTACAGCCTGAAAAGTTGTCAAGTACATAAATTAAGAAGATTGAAACCCTAATCGATAAATTGATATTACGAGTGGTAAGAAGTTTAAAGCTAAAATTTCTGTGAGGCAAACTGTTAACTAAATTAAGGTGAGAGGTAACTAAATTAAGGTGAGAGGAAATACATTATCTACAATAAAATCAAAATAATGACTATTAATCAACTATATGCCTACAGTACATGTTTTATAATTAGAAAAATCATCAACAAAACAAATCATCAATAACATGTCGCTTGTAAAGTTACAGATTTATAAACGCAGCACTCGGCGAGCAAGTTAATAGTTGTGCCGAAAGTGAGTGGAAAGAGATATGTGTATAACATACGAAGGAGTACAGCTTTATAAGTTGTTACTGTCATCTTTATAAATGTAAGTTCATTTAATCAATTTAAATCTAAGCTAGCTGAATACATTTTAGATTTTTGTACAAAAGTAAAGTAATTTTAAGTCAAATCAATGGCGACTATATTATGTACATTGTACGATATTGTTTTCAAGTAAGTGACTATTCCTTTGTCTTTTTGAGAAGTAATTCTTTTAACCCTGTTATAAGCACCTTACTACAAAATACGTAGTACAATATGATATAAAATGTGATTGACTATTAGTCACGTTTTGTTATAATATTTACAAAATGTATAACGCATACAATTTCTAATATGATATTGTCAGTTACTAAAGTCATCATAATTGGATTTATTAACGAATCCGTGGCTAATGCTGGATTGGTGAAGGTTCCAGATATACTATTAACTACGAGTATATGTAAGTTCAAATCTCGTGATGTACTGTGCACTAAACGAATTTCGATTCAATAATTGTGAAACAGATAAGTAGTTCCGCTTCCGGCGATAGATGACTCTGTATTTAAAATACATCTGAAATTGATTTTATTGCTCTAATTTGGTAAAAATAAGAGCGGAAACGTGTTTTTCTTTGATAATGACATGCTACAGTTGCCGTAAAATAGAATAAATAAAGGTTAATGTTTTCTTTCTGAAATAGCTTTATTTATAGCATAATTATTGGACCAAGTCATGGAGGAATTCATTGTAAAAGTCGCTGTTTAGGCAACTCCTCGCTGAGGACACACTAGTCGCAGTCGGGTCTATATCATACTTCTCGCACAGTTTGTTGAAGCTGGATTTTGTTATCAATAACCCGCAAAAAATTGGTGAGTCAACTTGAATTAAGTTTTAACGGTTTTAAACTCAATTTAGGGAGTCGAAACACCGATTTATGAAATATTGAACCAAAATCACACTATCGATTTATTTAAACGACTTTAGCACACCGCCTAAAAGTGTGTTTAAAATCAAAGAGATCTTGTTGACATAATATATAATTTTACTTTTAAATGGCATTCCATTTGGATTATTATAAGCTGAATAACTGAAACGATTGTGGAATAAAATGCTATCCCTTAGTTCTACAAAAAACTTAACTATTTTCATACAGAAATAGCTACCTGTTTGATTGTAAATAACATTAGAAAATAAACGGCAATGACAAGTTCATTTGCTGACCTGTGAAAAGAAGGGACAAAGAGTTTGTCTCTTTATGTTTATTAATGTTACGAGTATATTGAAAAAGACTTTTACTATGTTCAGAGTAGTCAGTAGCAATTCATTGTTACATAGGTTGAACATCTGATAAATTGATAACTTTATAGTGGCATTTAAATATTGTCCATCAAGTTAAAAATAAAGTTCAACATAATTAAATACCGTTAGTGACTTTGTGTTGTGGGTTGAAAGATCTCAAATAAGCTGGGAAATAAATTTGGTAATTAAAAATAAAAAAGGTATAAGTCTTGACTTTTGAAACCTTCATTCAATAGAAAATGTAACATCTTTGAAGAAGAAGAAACATTAAATTGTTAACATAGTAAGTTAGTAATTTTCAGGTTATGTATTAGAAAAAGAAAATTATCATTGACTATTCCATGATATAGGGACAGAACATTCTTATTGATGCGAGGGTGGCTTCATCTGTCTGTCTGTCTATCTGACCTCCTTTCAAGCGGTGGACTGATTTTGATGTATTGGAATATGTGAAGTTTGTGCGAGTATTTTGTGGGTTTAATATGTTTCAGTATAAAACTTAATAATATTAAGTGATTAGCCTAAGTGATTGAAATGCTATCCAAGTCAGTATTTCGTACGAGCGAAGTCGTGGGCACAGCTACATTTGAAAATTAAAAAGTAAACAAGCTAAATGGTCACACAATCAGTTACAGCTTTTGGTGTTTCAACCAACTAGTACTGTGTCTACCACTGTAGAGATGCACTCATAACATTCATAGTAGAGAGTAAAATTTTATTGTTACTACTAGCGTAAATTATCACGCCTTGGATACATTCAAACTGTTAAGTACTTTTAAGTAATGTAAATTATTAAACATTACTTTTTAGCAAAATATTTGGCTTCGACATTAATAATTTACACAAAGATAACAAAGTAAACGTCAATTAAAATCCTGCTTCCCATACCTTAGAGACAGGTATTGATGGCGATATTGAAGTTCGGAATATTTTAACGTGACAAATCTCAAGACGAAAATAAGTTTATTTAAGAAGAATTGAGGGATACTAGCGCGTTCTAAATAACGAATGGAAGGAAGTGGAGCATATAGAAGGAAGAAATAATGGAAACATGGAAGATAAGTATAGGATGGTAACAAATATCTATGCAGTTGTTGTGAAAATAATTATTAATTGAATTTATAGAAAATTGTTATTGAATCTAAGTTTATTAAACTTACAAAATGGATATACATGTAGAAGTGTAGAGAAACTAAGGATATTGAATTTCATGTATACTTGTATTCCATTAATTGATAGTTTTAGAATACAAGTACCTATACTTAGCAAGATTAAATATATTAAAAAAAGGACGTTTACGTTATACGTTTAAAAAGAATTTTGATTATATGTTGCACAAAAGACACTTTTAGGCACATTAAAGTAATTTTTCGTCAGCAATTCGTTGGAAGGTTACATTGTAGACATGCCTCAGCAAATGTAATTACTTCTGCGACACTGACTCACACGACCAACGTTGCCTTGCCTTTAATTACACATTTAAAAATGTCACCGCCACGTATTCAATTAAATGTACTTGCATTCCTTACGACGTGTAAAAAGAAATGTTACTTTAACAATTCTTCCTTCTTTTATTTTATTCAAACTTTGCGTATTTAAGGTACGGTATATTCTCAAACTCATCTATATCCCCGTCAACGTGCACTCCCGCCCTGTCATCAGTGGACCCCTACACACTGGTACACTATAAATAGTCAACTATTTATAGAGTAATTTTTATCACAATTATAAAAGGACCTTTCCATAAATCTATTAGTTTTACAGCGTTGTAGAAAAAAAAAACGCTTGACGCTTAAATCGCATGTATTTTATAATTTTATTTAAAAAATTACAAAAACACAAAAAAAAATCCTCGTAACATTTGACGCATTATTTTATTACCCTTTTAATTTGACCTCCGTGGAACTTGTATTTACCGTACAACTCAACTTAGGGTAAAATAATTGTGTTGTCCTGCATAAATTATAAACCCAAAATACAACTCTCTTTTGCTTCATTAACATCATAGCATTATTTGTTGTTTTAACGATATTCAGGTTAGAATTTGAAATACATTTTAAAATCCCTGTTCGGCTCTCGTTTCATAATAAATTAAAGAGCAGATAATTAATTTAGGACGAACCTTCTAAATATAAATACGAAGCTATTATACTAAGAAGTCCTGATTCTTCAAGATACTAAACTTCATATTGTCTTGCGAATAATTTGCATACGTAGCTCCATCTAGTAGCGAGGTGGTACCTTTGTCGCCATGTTGCCCTCTCGAGAACCTTTCATCCCCTTCAGTTATCGGTTCTATGAGCTATTAAGCTGACGCATTGCCGCTCCTTGTTGACCCTTTTTTATATCCCACTAAACGATGAAACGATCAAACAATACGGTTTTTTTTGTCTACAATACCCTTAAGGGATAATATTTGCATACCCACACATGAAAGAGCCATTAGTTTCTTTACTGCTATTTAATATGACCCTTAGTTTTTCTATCGTTTCCCGGATACATATTGAGGTTAGAATTAACGATGTTTTTACTCGGACCTATTTAAATTGCCAAACATGGCTCTCTGCACAATTTTTTTTCTAATTGTTTTCGTTTCTTTCCATCCCATCGTCCGTGACATGTCCTTAGAAAAAAATAGCAAATGCTTATAGGTTTAATTATTGGCACTTAAGATTTCCAGACATATTTATGAATGTTCTAAATGTACTATACACAAACTTCATTTTTAATCTATATATTACAAATTATAAATACCGAGTATACTTATTTATCCATCGTTCACTTCCACACTCGTCTGTGGATAGATGCTTCGCAATTATTTCCGAATACTCTCACTTCATTAACAGACATAAACTTAAGCACTCTTCGCACATAGACATTCGCACCTTAATGAATGTACGTTTAATTTATTTAACTTTTTATCAATCCTAAATTCAACATCTGTACCAAACTCTTAATGTTGACATTTACAAATTAATTAAAAACTATAGCATTATAATCTCTTATATTAAACTGTTCAAATCAGAGATTTTAAGATACAACTGAATTATGGATTAATTAAACATTATAAATATTGCGTAGATTAAAAAAATCACCTTCGTAGACATTCGTAGACCGTCGTAGACTTTCGTAGATTTACGTAGACATTTTCATACGCAACAACACGTGACAATAACCAATAAACAAGGTTGTTTTCCTTTATTTATTTTTAAACAAAATAAGAATACTTTCCATTGTCATAATCAGATTTACATCGCCTACGCGATTTGTTTACTTTGTGAGATCAATAAAAAACACTTTCATTGTGTTTTTTCAGCAACACCTACGTATCACGTGTACAAAACTAGAACACGAGAGAATAATTAGAGATTAAATAGAAACTAAAAGGAGAAAGTAAATCTTACTAATATTAAAAATGCGAATGTTTGGATGGATGGATGTTTGTTTGAAGGTACATCTCGAGAACGGCTGTATGGATCTTCCTGAAATTTGGTGTAGATGTTGAACATACTCTAGAAGAACACATAGGCTTTTTAATTATGTTTTTTAATTCCGAGGGGACGAAGTTGCAGGCAACCGCCAGTTTTTATTACATACGATTGACCTCAGTCTGGTGGTGTTATGTTTTGGAATAGAACCCCATTCATTAACTTAATATTCAAACATTTAACTATTTGAGATACGAAAGCTATAAGATTCATAATTGTGTTAATATCACAAAAGAGATTCATTAAAGTTATCCCCGCGTCCTAAGTGCCTATAATGAAATCGTAAATTAATTTGAGTGCCCTCCTTAACAGCAATTACACTACTTTAATATTAAAAGGCAGATGAAATATTCTACAACTAACCGTGGGTTTCTGAGACTAAAATCCTGGTTTTCTTCAAAGATAATGACAGAGAAGGCGATATGTTTTATACAGATAATTCGGTCTCAGAAACCTACGGCAAAATACTTTTATACCTGGAAATTATTGCATTTTAACTTAAAAAGTTTTTTTTAAACATGTATATAAATGTCTCTCTAGAAATTATTTAAATGGAGATAAATTCATATTAAAATTCTGAACAAGGATAAGCATTGTTGATAGAGTGGGATTGGACTGTCAAGTGCTGGCCATGTGGACACGTCTACATGTGCCCTAAAGAATTTTGTTTTATTTTTGTGCTAGTGTTTTAATTTGTATTTTTGTTTTGTATGGACCATGTGTCTGAATTAAAGATTTATTATTATTATTATTATAAGTCAGGCTGCTTTAATGCCTTTACTTATTTGACATTTTAAAACAAAGTTTTATTGGCCACTAAAGAATATAAAAACCTCACAAATAAATTTAAAAAAAACACCTTTCAATTCATAACATTTCCGATAGTCTTCCAGATGCACAATAATAAGATAAAACTGGCCGTAAAATCCACTCTCATCGATAGATTCAAATAGAAAATAAAAAAAACAAACTAAGTTCAAATAGCACTCTTAAATTTCCAAGCCGAGAAACGAGACGGCGAGCACAAATAAGTTAGATTGTCCGATGAGATTTTCCGACGTCTGATTGAGTGAGAGATTGCTTCTAACTGCATTTGTATGAAGATGCCCTCAACCGCGACATTTATAAATATAACCGACCTCGTCTATATATATAAAAAGACTTTATAATATAGACATACAGCTCTGAATCTATAGTTTTATGTGTACAGAATATTTAATATCACGTAGCATTCATAAAGGAATCCAAATTCGTCTTCTAATGTTCTTAATTATGCGAAGAAAATTTGCATAGATTTTATTTTCCTTGTCAGTCTTAACCACTTAAAAATTGATTTACATTATTTTTTATAAAATAGCTAGCTGTCGCCCGCGACTTCGTCCGCGTAGATATATAAAAAAACGTAATTAGTGTAGCTTATGTGTTCTTTCAGACTTATATACTCGTATACTTTATACGTATGCCAAAATTAATCGAGATCCGTTAAGCCGTTCACACACCTACCCATCCATCAACATCACATCCATCTAAACATTCGCATTTATAATATTAGTAAGTAAATTCGAAAAAAAACAATAAATAGTAACCTATGTCCGTCTCCCAGCTCTAAGCTACCTCCTCACAATTTTTTTACAATATCGGTAAAGCCGTTCTTGAGTTATAAATAGTGTAACTAACACTTTTTTTATATATATATATAGATATATATTAGTTATATACTATGGATTTCAAAATTTATTCACTACGTAGATAAAGTCGAGGGTGACATATAGTTATATAATATACAAATAGGACACCAGTTTAGCTATGAAATATTTTATAGGCTATTTAGTTTTCCATGATGCAGGATACGAAGCAACTTTTATATTTCTCATGTTACATTTACGATATGGATATCCTAGTTTTGGTTTAGTAAAAGATTATCTAATCTATATATATAAAAGAAGTGTTAGTTACACTATTTATAACTCAAGAACGGCTTTACCGATATGGTTGAAAATTTGTGAGGAGGTAGCTTAGAGCTAGGAGACGGACACAGGTTACTATTTATTCCTTTTTTTTCGAATTTACTTACTAATATTTTAAATGCGAATGTGCCTCTGAAAATTATATTTTACCAAACAGACTGCTTCATTATTTTATCTTCTTGTTAATATTATAATCTTACTAATATTATAAATGCAAATGTTTAGATGAATGGATCTTTATTTGAAGGTGTCTCTGGAATGACTGAACGGATATTGATGGAATTTCGCCTGTGCGAAATGTCTACGTCTGTACGTAGAGCATAGTCTGGAAAAAACATAAGCTAATAATTACATTTTTCTTTTAATTCCACGCGGATGGAGTCGCGGGCAATAACTAGTAATTTATAAAAGATAAAAGTATTTTTTTTTTCATTATCATGCGTTATATAGAAAATACCAGGGTCTAAATAGAGTACGATACTTATATAAGGATTTTGTTTTTTTTTTGTTAATGATCACCTGTTTTACGCCTGTGAACAATTTACATATGATACAAAACGGTTTTTACCTTTATGGTGCAAAATTATACCCTACCTAAGGTGCCGCGTAAAATACTAAATGCGATAAAATTGACGGCGATAGTAAAATTACACATAACGACTAACGTATGTGTATTTAGGTTATTTATGTAAACAAGTTATAAGTTATTTCAAATTATAAATACGAAGAAAAATTAAAACTATTAAAGTAATTATCATTACTCTTTCATGTTGTAAAGCTCACGAAACAATGTATCAGATTTTTATTACACTTATGCGTAAATTTAAAGTTCCTCAAACCAAAATCCAATTATAGATCCTAGACTTCATAAAAAGTAAAAGAAATCATACCAAGTTGATTATTTCTAATATTTATAGATTTTACTAATATTAAAAATGCGAAAGTTTAAATGTGGATCATTTCCAGATGTATGTAGGGTAAATGTTTGTTAGAAGGTATCTTCAGAACGGCTGCATAGATTTCGCTGAAATTTGGCATTGATGTAGAAAATTGTCTGAAAAAACACATAGGCTACTTAGTTATGCAATTGAATATTTCTTTCTTAAATGACATAGATACAACCAATTATTTCCGGTCATTTAGGTACGAGAAAGTTTCACAAGAGTGTGTGGCTTGTAACGTCGTTAAAAAGAGCTCGTAGGCCGATCGACTATCGATTACGTAGTGATGCATTAAAATTTTACAGCTGGTCGTATAGTCACCAAGGGAAGTTTATCGATTTGGTCATCTTGGAAGAAATACTGAACGCGTTTAACATATGAATTTAACTAAACTAGTATTATAAATGGAAATATTAAAATATTTGTATATTTGTAACAATGAAACTTAAAACTTACTGGATCGATTTTAAACAATACTGTCAATATTGCATACCCATTTATTTTTTACTAGTATGCCCAAAAAATTTCGCTAATCATCAAGTAAAGTTTATGAGAAGTTCCAATGTGAAACAAAGTGTTAACGCCAAGAATTCAAAACAAACAAATTACGTGTTCACTGGCGTAGCGAAGTTAAATTGAGCGTTTGTGAAATATAGATTTTTATTCAATACGAAATATTTAAGTAGAGAAGTTTACCGAAGTTCGAAATGGAATTTTAAAATTTACGTAATATTTAAGTTGCAGATACTTGTGAGTTAATTTTTCCTTAATAGTTTTAAAATTGTTTACGATTTGTTACCATTTAGCAAAACAAAGCAAATAAAACCGTTCATCATTAGCTCCCTATACGTTCCCACTGAGGTCCTCTGAGCCTCCCCTAAGTTAGGGGTGATTAGACCATAGTCAACCATGCTGGCCCAGTGCGGGTTGGTTGACTTCACACATATCTTTGAATTTCTTCGCAGATATGTGCAGTTTTCATCACGATGTTTTCCTTCACCGTAGGAACGTCGGATAAATGTACATATATAAATCGAAAAACACATTGGTACATGGCGGGATTCGAACCCAGGATGTGCAGTTTAAGAGTCAAGTGCTTTAACCCCTGAACCACCGACGCTCTCCGTTCAATAGTAAATTAAATAAGCTCTTAAACTATTTATCAAAAAGAAGATTGAAACTGAAATTAGAAAAATTTTTATTTACAAGATAAAACAGAAATCCTTTTCATCCTCTTCTAATCATATTTGGCAAAGGGCTGTTATTGATTTTTTATTACTACCACTTTTATTTTTTAAATAACGATAGCTTCCAGTATATTTTTAATTTTGTTGTTTTAATATTGAGATGATTAGAGCCTAAACAAATAAAAAGGTAGAATCTATCCATCTTTTATGTAAATACGTTATTATATCTAATTTCAGACGAACGCGAGTAATATTGCAGTTGTATGTCCAAATGGTACTCGTAATATACATTGTAGTCACGAACTAGACATATTGTTCTGACGACTTTAGGGTCGATGTCACGTGTGCACCTTTGTAATAAATCTCGTATCTTACTAATATGGTAGGGAATATTGTTTTTTGACTAGCAAAAATCTGGCTTAAGATGAATATTTTATTATTAAAAATTTCGATTATGAGAGGTACTAGAATTATCTTTACCTGTCACCATCTGTTATTACATAACTTATGACACTAATCGTAGGTTCCTGAGACTCAAATCCCTTTTTAAACCATACTGACATCTCTGTTTTGTCAAAGATAATAACAGGGAAGACGATATGTTTACACAAAGCTTTTGGTCTCAGAATCCAACAGTTAGTATTGCAGTTTAATAGCCACAGCTGTTCTTAATTGGTAATTAAAATATTGAATGTGGCAGTTTTTCTGTTTGGCCGATCAGCCTACCGGATCGGCCCAATGAGAAACACCAAGTGTGACAGTAAGTTTAGTACTACCATTTCATTATAATCAAATGTCTTAAAACCGCTTTATATATCAAAAATGTTGGTTTAATAATCTAATATCATTGTAATCCCGTTCCAAAGATACAATTTAGTTTTTGTGTCAAGAGCTTACGTATTGTAAAGTAAATATTTGTATTTGACAAATTTAATTAGATCCCTTTATATCAAAGGAAATCAATTTTCTTTTACTAAAGATCCAAATACAATTTCCTCCTGTCACATGTTTTTTTTTCACAAACAGCAACACTTTATTAAAAATCTTAACGGAGCTTTTTCGGAAAAGCTCTGACCCCGGCGACGGCTTACGGACAATGACACTCTGCAACACGCAAAGTTTATTTTAAGCTTAAAAACGTTCGCAACGTTTTCATATCTCTTCTAAAAATATAGAATCTTTATTTTTAAAAATATTGTTCGCTGTTAATAATATTATACATAGTGAATAAAGTGTGAACTTGTATATAACATACTACAGAATATAATGAAAATGGGGCATGCAGAAACAGTTCTTCTTTTAACTCAATTTCAAGTAAAATTATCAAATTAAAGAATTCTAATAATTGTTAATATTTGATGGAATGAATGATAGTTAAGCTAGTATAGTCAATTCAGTCACCCCAAGCCTGTTTTAGCCGACTTAAAAAAAGGAGGTTTTCAGTTCATCCGCTTTTTTTTTTAAATTACTTTTACTTTTTTAATACCGTGCACAAATATCGTAGTAAATATGAACTCATTTTACGTAGTATTTTCCGTACAGATTGAACATAGAAAACTGTACCTATTTACAAATATTCTAATAATGTATAAACAGATAACTAGTTAGTAGAAGTTGAATCAAAGATAAGATAAAATTGGCTACGTGTCTTATCTTTGTGG
The DNA here is from genome assembly GCF_000836235.2 of Papilio xuthus. Classification (NCBI taxonomy): domain Eukaryota; kingdom Metazoa; phylum Arthropoda; class Insecta; order Lepidoptera; family Papilionidae; genus Papilio; species Papilio xuthus. The sequence goes on from NW_013530969.1 coordinate 4,394,951, forward strand.
GCGGGAATGTGCGGCGTACAATAGACAGTATCCTTCAAACTTATTCTGATGCCAAGTTTTAACAAGACGAGGCAGGGGCGTTTCAATAAGTAACATTTTTGTACTAATATCGATAAGATTGCTAACATAAACGACTTTATTAAACTAAAGGAAAGATAAATAAAGAAAAGGTATTTTGTTCATTTATAATTTTACTAGCTGTTGCTGGCGAATCCGCCTGCAATTAAGAAAATAATACTTAATTAGTAGCTTATCTATTCAGCGGGATTCCTTCAGCCGTTCTGTTCTTTCTAACATCTTTCCAATCGTAAATCTATACAATCATACCTACATAGTAAGTAGTAACATTGATATGAAAAAAATTAAATGAATAAATCTTTATTGTTACACACAAAAAAATCAAAATTCTATGTTGCCTTGGCAACTTGGCTGCTTAACTAGGAAGACCTGTACTTAACGAGCAAAGGACTTTCCTTACATGTATATTTTGTAATTATTTGTGTAGAAAAACCAATAATTTATGAATTAACAATTACAGTGTGTGTGTATGTATGTGTGTGTGTATGTGTGTGTGTGTATGTGTGTGTGTATGTGTGTGTGTTTTTGTGTGCATGTATATACTTATCAGTGAATATAGGTGAGATGACTTATATAGATTTTACATTGGAATAAATTGATATATTAGTTATCTTACGTTAGCTATTTGGTCAAATTTATCCAGTGTCTTTTATTTTAAGATTTTAAATTACCACGAAATTCCGAAGGCTTCGGATTTTTCTGGAATCTAATGAATATTAATAATTTAACTGGATTTAAATAATCCGATTAAATTCAAATGAGCCTAATGTTGCGCATAATTTTATACTATTACAACAGATTGCCGCTGAAAAGAACGGCATTTACTAAATGTTTTTTAGTCTTATATATTTTTTTTTATTTGCGACTTACTTTTAAAATTATTAAGATGATTTTATCTTTGTCATTAGCATTTACACGATAGTCTGTGTTTATATGTCATTGATACAAAGACAATTGAAAAGTAGTTGAAGCATAGCTTTACTAGCTCGCGCGACTCCGTACGCGCTGAAGAAATCCTTCCAAACTATGTTCTACTTATATGCCAATTTTAAGGAGATCCATTCAGTCCCTTTGGACATACCTTCTAACAAACATACATACATCCAAAAGCACGATTTCTACAAAATAACAATAAGGTATTTCTTAACTTTAATGTGTCTAAAAACTAACAAATGACCTGCCAATTCTATTAATATGGCGGAACTTGAGAATTACAGCACTCATTTTCACTTATAACAAGACACACGAACCTGAACTCGAAGGTTAAAAAAATATAACTTTCCAAAAGTTATAACAAAGCAATCAAACTTTCAGGACAATTCGTCCCTTAGTTTACTTATTTCATGTCACTCATAACTTCAGCAGGGACTTGCTTACTACATTGTTTTTAACGGTTGCATGCTTCGTTTCATTTTATGAATTTAACGGATCCAATGGGATAAACTCACATTAGGTTGATTGATCGGTAGGCCATTCTGCCCAACGGGAAAGGGACAAAATTAAAAAAACAAACTATGCATTCATCTTGAAGAAGGTCCAAGAAATTATAGAAAAATGATTTTTCTTTCACTAAAATACACCTATTTATCTTGGAGCTAATTAGTGTTAGCGAATAAATTTTCAAATCTACGATGGAGATAAGCATCCAAAATAGTATAAAAATCCTAAACTTCTTTTACATTTTTTTTATTATATTACAACCGTATTTACGACTTAAAAATATTTACTTGTTTCTTTTAACAACTTCATACCCAAAATAATAAAAGTTACTTTTGATGTTAGCCGCTAGCACCTCGGATTCAGAAACTTTGATGGACTAACCAAAAGTAGAAAACAGTTTGGCGACATTGCATTACGTATATATGTACTTAAAATGTATAAAATGTTCAATATATAAAAACAAAAGCAGTTTATATATTACGTACATTTGTAACTAAATGTCCCATTTGTTCTCGATAAATAATAAAAGTTTTCTATCAATAAAACTTGGATATATCACTTAAATAAACACTCATTTTAATTACGATTCGAATATATGGTTAACAAATCTATTTCGCGTACTTTAACCCACTCGACTTATTTGATACTTAAGACGTTTTCAAACAATCCTTGAAGCATGTCAATTTATTTATCAAACACCTGAAACATGGAATTTACGATTAATATTTGACAAACACCTGAGATTTGTCGATTGTTTTAATAAATTAATAGAGTCTTTGCTTTTATTGAAAAAAAAAACATCAAACCAATAAAGATTATAAAAGAAAAGTTGACGTCTCATAAACTTTAACAAATTCAAAGATGAGATGTCAGATAGAAAGTAAACTTTTTCAGATTTGAAAGAAAAGATGAAGTCAAAAACCTATTTATAAATGTATGTACCACATATCTTTTAAAACGTAACTCTTTGAGATAAGAAGTCTTACGAAATAACAAAAGATATCTTTATTTAGGTCGACGATATCGCCTTATTAATCCTCTTTTGGGAGAGCAAATTTACTAACAAATGAAAGCTTGTTATCTGGTAAATGCCGAAAACTTTAATACAAACAGTTGTATTATAAACAACATCAGTAATTTAAAAAGTTAATTTTTAATCTGATTTTAATAATAATGTACCTCTAATTCATTATTTTATTAATTTATTTAGCTAAACCTGAATTAGAATTCGATACAGGGACCACAATACCACGTAACCTTGAGTTTCCTGCACATGGTCAAACGTATTTCGTTATATCTGTTTTATTATACTAGAATGAAAAAGATAAAAAATATTTTTCTATATGTATTTCGGCGGTGAACATAAGAAAATTTTCAACAGCAATATACTTTCTATAATATTTAACATGAGAAGTAAATATTAAATAGTTTTAAATCTCAGAAGATACATTTCAAGCGCTCGTAGAATATATTCTATTCTGCTTCATCGAGTGTTATGACATAGAAAAAACGAGCACGCGCCTACTTTTATATTAAAATGGCTGTCGACGTTAAAAATAAACTTATTTTTAATATTAGCTACAAGATAGAAAATACATGAAATGTGAGAGAGAGATTGTAATATTTTAAGTATAAAGACAAAATATTAATTTACTAGGTATGAGTAAGTTAATCAAAGTATATTGAAGAAATAGAAAAGGAAACAAAAATTAATTAAAGAAGAATTGTAAACATAAACTAGTCCGATTCAATAATTGTTTTACCTTCAAATTGGTTTCTATAGTATTAATATTGTCTAAGCGTAATTAGCGACATTACGTTAGAGGGCGCCACTAAAAAGGTAAAAAGTTACTGGCACATAGTGGCGCCGTGAGATTTTATTTCTTTTTTTTATCGAGTAGTGTTTTGTTATTTTTTCAGTGTAAAAAAGGGTGAGTTGTAACAATGAGCAGAGAATAGTGTTGTCTTAAATTACTTGTATTTGTTAAATCGTAGTGTGTTGTATATATGTTTTTAAGAGAAGAGTATGATGCTTTTATTTTGAACAAATATTAAATTGTATAAAATAACGTTTTAAGCGATATACGATTTAATATTGTAGGAAAGGACGAGAATAAATTGGATATTTATTACTATCACTTCCTATAATCTCGGGTACTTTAACAAAATTGGCTAAAGGTCGACCGGAGTGCCAATTTGACCGCGTTATATGTCAACATATACAAAAGGGTGTTAGAATTGGCTGAAGACATTATTACCCACGATAAGATGTTGATCCTTTCAAATATCAATGAAAGCTTTTCAAAGGATTTGAGTAAATTAAATTTGTTGACTAAATTGTAGTCTCAGTTAGTTGAAAGCAATATTCAAGTGTTACACATCTATATATATATAAAAGAATGTCGTGTTAGTTACACTATTTATAACTCAAGAACGGCTTTACCGATATGGTTGAAAATTGGTGAGGAGGTAGCTTAGAGCCAGGAGACGGTCATAGGACACTATTTACTCATTTTTTTTCGAATTTGTGCCTTGAAGAGCTGCTTTTTATTTAACTTACTAATATTAATAACGCGAATGTTTAGATGGATGTGATGTGGATGGATGGATGTGTGTTTGAAGATATCTCTAGAACGGCTGAACGGATCTCGATTAAATTTGGCATACATATAGAACATAGTCTGAAAGAACTATAGGCTACACTAATTAAGTCTTTTTCTATATCTACGCGGACGGAGTCACGGGCGACAGCTAGTTTTGTATAATAATATTATAATAAAAAGAAAGCAGTTTAATATTATGCCAAAAATATTATATATTGTATCTTTTACATTGATTTCAGAATATTATTTATTCAACTACTGTAGCTGTAATTAATAGCTTATGTGTTCTTCCAGACTATTTTCTGTATGTATGCAACATTTCATCGAGATCCGTTTAGTCGTTCTGGAGATACCTTCAAACAAACATCCATCCATCTAAACATTCCCATTTATAATATTAGTTAGAAGTGAGATGTAGCAACTGTATTTGATGAAGGATTTTAGGACTACAAAAAAATACTATTCATATGACATTTTTTTCAATCATAATATAATATATATATCTCTATCTAAGAATATCCTTATATAAGAGCGATCTTTATAAAAAGGGGATCATTATAAAAATAAAATAAAAAAAAGAAAATCACGTTTTCAGTAAGGGTTTCGTGTTACCGACAAATTATTCAAAGAACGAAACGATAAATCGTCATATCTGACACCTATCATTTACTGAGATAAAGATTTAAAAATATATAACAAGAATTGTGCTATCGATTCAATGTCCTTATTATTTAGAGGTTAGTAAAGAAAACAAAGAACCAATTCATAAAATTTAATGATGCGAAACATATGAAATTACTAACTAAGAAAATATTTTTGAATTTCAGCAAGAAATTTTATCTTTTTTCTCATAACGTGTTCTGCTGACCGTACCATATTAATAGCGTCCTCGATAGCACTCATTTAATCCCGATGGAAATCTCAAGGCATTGGCTTATATCATTGATTACTGTTATAAAAATATGTTACCGTATTGGCAATTTGGAATTATAAAAGAGAAAATTATAAAAAAATAACTGGCCAAAATTCTGAAAATTATATACAATAACTAGCCCGCAACTCCGTCCGCGCGGAATAAAAAACACAGTAAGTAGCCTAAGTGTTTTTCGAGACTATGTTCTACATCTGAGTTAAATTCGATCGATTCATTTCTAACAAATATCCATCCATACATCAATCCATCTAAACTTTCGCTCTGTTCAGAATTAAAAAAAATAGTTATGTTCTCCCAAGCTATGTTACCTCTATGCCAAATTTTAGCGTGATCTATATAGCACTTTTTGAATCGTTATTCTTAAACATTAAAATAATAACACCCTTTTAATTTTGAAACAATGGATTTTTAGTACATCAAAATATAAACAAATAGGTTTTTAATGACATGATAATTCGTGTTTTGCCTCTAACAAATGAACCGAGTTTGGAATGTAGGTTAATGATACGATATAAAATATTGGAACAAGTCGCGGAGGCGATATGATGCTATTTTAAGAGCTTTTTAAACATGATAATATGATTGCAGAAACCTATAAAAAATAAACTACCATAATACTAATATTATCAATGCGAATGTTTATTTGGATGGATAGATGATTGTTTATTGGGATCTCTGGTACGGCTGAACGGATCTGGATGAAATTTATGCCATATAGAAAATAGTCTGGAAGAATACATAGGCTCCTTTTTCGTTTTTTTTTTTAATTCCGCGATAACGGAATCGCGGGCGACAGCTAGTTATGTTATGATTAATGGATGGATGTTTGTTTAAACGTATCTCCGGAACAGTTGTATGCATACCATTGAAATTTGACATAGATGTTGTACATAGGCTGCAAGAACATTTAGGCTACTAATTACTTTTTTAATTTCGCGCAGACGGAGTCGCGGGCGATAGCTATTTAAAAATATCCATTCCTTAGTTACGGTTAAGTTAATTAATTAAAAAAAAATATACTAAAAAAATATTTCAGTAAATAAGAGTTTTATAAAAAAAAAATAGATTCTAGGTACATTTGCTAAACAAATTTCCGTAACGTCACATCTGGCGTCGTATGTCGACTCATCAATCATTCATACTTCAAAAATCCTCGCACTGATGTGGAGATATCTCAGAACATCAAAGTCTTAAGTTGTTTTATTACCTAACATAAACTTAATTGCGTAATAAAATTCATATTACTTATATCGCTTTCATTTATTCAAAAACCTGTGGGTTCTCTCTTCTTTATAAATTACAACCTGTCTCCGACCCCGTCCGCGTTACATTAAAAATAAAAACTTAATTAGTTACCTATGTATTCCTTCAGGCTATGTTCTACAAATATGCTAAATTTCAGCGATATTCATGCAACCGTTCTGGAGATATCATCTTACAAACAATGCATCCAAATATTTCCATTTCTACTATTATTAAGGTAAGATGAGGTGAAAAGATTTGATCGTGTGCAATAAATACAATTTTTACAAAAACACAGCAATAGTTATAAAATTTTCACGAGAAATTTAAAGCTAAATAAACCACAATAATACCGAATACTAGCACTTCACATTTTTGATAAATATCAGATTTTAATTTCAACTGGTAATCAAAGCCAAAGAAACTATGTATTTACCTACTTAACCCTTGTGTTCATTTAATATAGCATACCAAACATACAACTTTATAAAAATATACGGTCACTATAAAATAATTTTTTTCTTAGTTTTTTTTAACTTTGCTTTACTTCAAAAAAGAAATCTTGCCACAATAAGGATTAATTTCGTAATTTACCGTCAGGGAGAATCAATATCCCCTTTTAAAAAATAACCATAATCCACACAAATAAAAATATCTCGCACATTGTCCTGTAAATGACACAGTTAAATGAAAATAAATTAGATGACAAGGCGTAATGTTCCAAGCGAATTAACTCATTAAACAAACGCATGTAAACCGGAGCGCCTGTGGCTCAGGGCCATTTGACTTGTAATCTGCAGATCCTGGGTTCGAATCCTGCCATGTACCAGTGTTTTATTGATTTACATATGTACATTTATCCGACTTCTTATCGTAAAGGAAAACATCGTGATGCAACCTGCACATATCAATAGATATTTAAAGATAGTTGTGAAGTCAACCAACCTTCACTGGGCTCCTCAGTGGGGACATTTAATGAATTGGCCAAAATATAATACAAAATTTTTGACCAATATAATTCAAATACTTGTATACCATTATTTTCTTATTTACGAGACTTTAAGACCACAATTGATCAATAAAAGAGATAAACTGTTATAAGTGTTCTTGTAACTTATGTTACTCGTATAATTCAATTTCGAAGTTATAATCGACATATTATTAGAACGTATAAGTTATTATTTCAGTCAGCTTGAATGGAATATATACTTCTTAACACAACACACTTAACAAGAACGTAACAAGATAAAGAATTGGATATCATTAGTAACTGTATAGTGTCGACCAAACTTTACGTAAGCTCGGAATATCCTACGATACATTTTATATAACGAAATTCTGTAAAGGAAAAAGCAGGAAGTGAAGGACTCGGGGATGAGGTACCCGTGAATCGCGCTTTCCTCCGTTTGTAATAGGCTTAGCTACTTCGAAATCATGCGCTCGAACTTACGAGCTGGTATAAAGTTTGAATGTAATAATACATATTTTATACTGATCATTAATTTCGATGGCGAACTTCCTAACAAAGTTAACTACGCAAAGTGATACACATTAGTCACGCACGCAACATTGTTCTATCTCATTACTGAATTAACTTCGTTATCTAAAGCTTTGTTAATAAGAATGCGTTTAACTCCTAGTTATAATTAATTCGAATAAAATGAGGACACATTTATTTCTATTGAATATTAATCGATGGTTTCTGAGAACAAAATGTGTATAAAACATATCGTCATCCCTGTCAGCTTTGACAAAGTAGAGGTAATAAGTTTGAACTGAGATTTTGGTGTAAGAAACCCACGATAAATGAAATAAAGTAACCAATGATTATTCAAAATTTATTTTTCAAATTTATAGTATTATTATTTCTTTTGTTTCCGATAAAAATTGGAACAAAATAAAAGCTATGTTAAATACGAAAAACATATTAATATACAATAACAATCTACTTCTGTTGATTCCCAAAAGCTTTTTTAAAATAGTATTAGCGGATTTTTGTTAATTAACTAATATTTCTTATACCATTCCAAGTAAGCTTATGGTAGGTAATGGTTTACGACAATAGCCGAATGGTGGGATTTGAACTCACGACCACATGATTGGAAATCTGTACCCTTAACCACTAAGCTATTGGCACTCTGATTATCTATTTATCCTAGAATAATAACTATGATTAAGTCTATAATGTGTAAGTAAATTTATTTAACGACTGAATACATAAAAGGGCATATCTTTGTTAGTCTTGAGTTGAAATTCAATTAGTTGCGAAGAACCTAACTTAGGCTAGAGTAAAACTTTAAACAACTAGTTTATGCCTCTAAGCTCACACCCTTAAAGCATTAACAACCTAACTCTATAAGAGGCTGAATAATGCCCGCAATATATCATCGTATCTAATCCCAGTTAAGGACAGTTTCTACTGCAACGCACCTGAGTTACGGGATTATTAAGTTAAACTAGATTACTATGTAATTTAATGAAATTTGTATTTTAGAATTTTGTTATAATTAAAAGTGAAATACGTGGTACCCCATACAACTTTTTAATCGATTTATAAAAAGTTTCCGGCGAGACACGTGTGATATTCAAAACTTTTCAATAATAAAAAAGGGTCTTGACAGACAGACGGACGGACAACTATAACGGATAGGGTTCCGTTTTTTTCTTATGAGGTACGGAACCCTAAAAATATTTTTTAATCACTACTTATTACTATATACTAGTTACAAAACTGCTTGTTATGGTTATTCTATAACTGGTTAAACACTAATTTGAAAACATTGTTATCCTTTTCACTCTTTTTGAAAAAACAGAGATAACTATACGGTCCAATATTTCTGCGTAGTACCTAATCTGTGTACTTCAGCACCTTTTAGTCCGTTATTTGAGTTAAATTCGTTTACCTCTCATTAAGAATACAGACTGTGTGCGAAACATCAGCTGCAATTGAAACTTGTAAGTGTTTAATTGGATATAATTTAAAGTTTAAGGAGAATTTAAATTTATACTTAGCGACGCAATATGTTCACTTTGCAAATACAAACTTTGCATTTACGAAACTCACGGACTCATATAATCTTGATGTACATTTGATTTCACTTTCAATATTAATATATATTCAAATATAAGAGAAGAATGTTAAATCATGCAAATTGTAAAAAATGCAATTTTGTAAAAAAAAATTTAAAAAAGGAAAACAGTTATTTGTTTTTTTTTTATTAGATGAGAAACTGTTCCAACGACAATCAATGCACATACGCGTAATAAAACGTTTTGTAATTATTTTGGAATGAAAATCAATTAACAATAACCTTTATTTACTTTTCACATTGATTTCGTGGTTAACTAAAACGCTTTCCATTGAAGTTTTTAAAAAATACAGAAAAGTTAAAACCTTAAAAAGCTGATTTCGTTTCAAAGGCGACAAAGTATCGCCGACAAAATCGAATCTCAAGCATCGGATTGGTCGGTTCAATGTTTCCGAACAAATGGCGGAGTACTTTAACCCTCTTAAAACACCATTAAAACATAAATGCGCTTTCTTTACGGTGTTATTTCAACTCGAGCTTTTGAACATTGAAAAATTTTTCTTCTGACTCATTAGTGTTCAAATGAATAGAAATAGTAAATTAGGTGATTCTATTTCCTTTGGCATAAGTATACTTTATACTATAAAGTATTTTTTACATGAAAAATATAATGTTACTAATATGATTGCGAATGTTTAGATGAATTTATGGATGGACATTTGAAAGAAGGTATCTCCGAAACGGCTGAACGGATCTTCATGAAATTTGGCATAGATGTAGAACATAGTTTGGAAGAACACATAGACTATTAAACTTTTTTTAATTCCATGGGGACGGAGTTGCAGGCGACAGCTAGTATTTTGAATTTTGTTAAACGTATCTTCCCGTTTTCTCCGAAGCGTCTGTCGCGTCTTGCAGCCAAGTGTAAAATAAATGGGATTAAAGGTAGACATGGTAATAGTAGACGAACAAAATCACGCTCAGATGAACGTTAATCAATTATCACTTCAGTAACCTGTCCTACCATACGATGCTCTGCGAATAGAAATATGAAGGGAACTATTTATATACATATTAGCTGTCGCCCGCGTATCCGTCCGCGCGGAGTTAAAGAAAACAATTAGTATAATAGCCTATGTGTTCTCACAGCCTATGCCAAATTTCATCAAGATCAATGTAGTCGTTCTGTAGATACTAACCAACAAACATCTATCCATTTAAACTTTCGCGTTTTATTTATTCGTTATTAAATATTTCTTCTGCTTTATTATTTTCGGGTTAATTAAAAATTTACTCTATAGAAAAAATAACCTGAGAAGTTACTTGATTATAGTATTAACAAACAGTTAAGAGATATTTGGCACATTTCATTTAATTATCATCATCAGCTCACTATACGTCCCCATGGAAGAGCTCGGAGCCTACCCTAAGTTAGGCGTGACTAGGCCATACTTCGAGGTAATAATCTCCTGATTTAATCTGTAAATTTAATGTGTCAAAAATTGCAAATAACAGTACACTGAATAAATCCTTTTTTATTTCATACCTGTCATAACATGGCACATGAATCGTACCTATGCAAATTCGTCAAAGACCAGAACGCGGTAAACGAGTAATAAATTCACTCCCTGACCTCAATATGTCCAAATAAATTAGAACAGAAAGGTATAATAATAACAGAAAATATTCAGAACTAAAAGTGCCTCACTTCTACATTAAGATTAATCTATAGAAAAGGAACAATCAGTAATGGAGCCCGCTTTAACATCTTCGCACGAATCGGCCCGGCTCGCCTGGTGAAATACCACGACCACACAGAAGACAGGCGTCAAGTGGAAGCAATTCCGCGTTTCGTCTGATGAGTGTGTGTCTCGGAGGACTAATTTAGTCCTCTTTCTCTTCCACCCTTTTTATTATAAGGAATGGATGGGAAGTGGAAGTGGATTTTCCGGATGAGAGGATGCATGGAAGGGGAAAATATTTTCTTTCTGTGCATCCTCTCCTCCGTCGATTAAAGGTAGGCAACGCATATGCAATTGCGTATATCCATGGGCAACGGTTACTTCGCCATTTCAGCGATTTCAGGTGGCCGCTCGCTTGTTTGACACCTTATGATATAAAAAAAAAACATATACGTATATACATATAATCGGGAAACATAAAACACTGTTGTCAGGATAGAAAGGTAAAATTTATTTAATAAAAATCAAAAATGAAAAGCTACGGAAAGTAAATTTAATAAACCATTAAATATTAATATACCAGAACAACAATTTAAAATGTAAAAGCTGTGTTTGTTATTTAAGTCTAAATGAATGATTTCTAAAACACAAATCAAAGTTGAAAGTAATCTTACTAATATTATAAATGCGATTGTTTGGATGGATGGATGTATGTTAGAAGATATCTTCAGAAAAGCTGGATAGATTTCCCTGAAATTAATAGCATAGATGTAGAACATATTAGATATAAACAAATATTTTTTTATTAGATTGTAATCATTCATGTAATATGTTGGCTTCCTATTATAAATAAATAAATAAATAAATAAATATAGACTAGAAAGACACATAGGTAATAGTTATTATTTTTCGCGGACGGAATCGCGGGCGACTACTACTATTATAATAATAAGTTTCAAATATATCACAAGAGCAATGTGAATTAGTAACCGCAGTAAGTTACCTTAACGAGTGTTGCGGCGCTTTTAATTAAATTCACCGAACAGTTACATACATCCTGACAAATAAGTTTACACAACTTGTTGAGGAATTTCATTTGTTACTAGGAATAAACTATTTGGTATAAAGTAGGTATTATTGATAATTAAAACCATCACTCCATCTATACATATATAAAATTGGTTTGTCTGTTTGTAATATTGAAATAACCGTTTTTACTACATGTTTATGAATATACATAACATAACATATACGGTACGGTACGGTACGGTACATAGAACAAAATAATATTTTTTACAATTTCTGTCTGTCTGTTTGTTCCGGCTAATCTCTGAAATGGCTCGACCGATTATGACGGGACTTTGATAAGCAGATAGCTGATATAATAAGGAGTAAGTTGGGCTACGTTTATTTTAGAAAAAATGTTTTATTTTAGAGAAATAAGACAAAGACAGTATTTCACACAGACGAAGTCGCGAGCACAACTAATATTAAATACGAATATATTGTTCTAAAATTATCATACGAATTTTATCTTGTTTGTTATAGTCACTGACAGTAATTGACTTACTGTTTCTAAAATATCACATTTCCTAGAATTTACCTTACTTCCTCGAAATCACACAGAAAAATCTTAAAATAAATAACCCAAAAATTGTCATATGTTTATTTCCTTATAAGATGAATATTCGTGTATTAGTCGTGACTTTAACATACTGGCAGTCAAATTATAACTGAAATAGATTCAAAACGATATAAACCACATCAAACTGTTTAGAAATCTGTCACGAAATAAACCTATGTTATTCGCGGTTTAGCGAAATGAAATATTTTCGCGAGAAACGTATACATTGTACTGTACTAACACTTATTCCCTTTGTAGTGCTATACAGTTTCTCTCGACTAACGACCCGAGGGAAAAATCACGTCTGTACTCAAAGTAAAAGAAACACATTCGTACAAGTGTGGAAGATATTCAAAGAAATATTCCAACTACTATTTTAACTGAGTTTATACATGCATTAAATAAGATGAATCTGTAAATAAGATTCTTTATCACTAAGTATAAACGATTCGGATAATACGAAACTTATTTAAAGCATTGAATTTTAATTTATCTGCTCACTATATGTTCCCACTAAGGGGCTCAGAGCCTACCCTAAGTTAGGGGTGACTAGGCCATAGTCGACCAGGCTGGCAGTACTGATTGGTTGACTTCATACATATCTTTTGAATTTCTTCTTAGATATGTTTTCCTTCAGTGTAAGAACGTCGGATAAATGTACATATTTAAATCGAAAAACACATTAGTACATGGAGAGATTTGACCCAGGATGTGCAGATTGTAATCAAACACTTATCCCCTAAGCCATCGACGCTCTATACACTACACATCCAAATGGAATGTTTTAAGCAAAGTGAAGATGCATGCATGTATCATATACACGGTATGTGCGGCAATGAATACATCGTCTAATTCTACAAACAGCGTATACAAAGGATGACGGTTATCCTTGTTTAACTTATTAAATATTTAGCCACTTACTCGTATATTGCGCATACCATGCAAAGCGTCACAAAACAAAATACATACTACAATATCAAAATACTGCAACTCCTTGATATTTATCGCGTTTGTCGCTCATCTAGAGGATATAGGAGGAAAGTGGTCGTATTAAAATTATTATAGGTAGCCCTTTTTGTATCCGAATGACAACAGTTTTCATGCTTACATATGTGTCAGATTAACCGTTACCTAACTCAGAATAATTCATATTTTTACGTAAGACTAATAAAGATTTATAAAAAAACTAGCTGTCGCTCGCGACTTCGTCTGCGCGGGATTAAAAATAGATGTTGGCCGATTCTCAGACATACTCAATATGCTCACAAAATTTCATGAGAATCGGTCAAGCCGTTTCGGAGAAGTATGGGAACGAAAATTGTGACACGAGTATTTTATATATAAGATATAAAAGATCACCGTGGCGATCTTTAGGGGAGGTCTATTCCCGGCTTTGGCTTCATATGGCTGAAGAGAAAGAGAAAAGACAATAAAGACTCAAGAGATTTTGAAGGTTGAGGCTTAATTCGATTCATATTTTTCTGAATGTCACAGTTTTTGGGTTTTCAATTATGTTCTTAGTAATTTATTAAAACTAATTATTGTCTTAATTATCTCTAAAATAGAAAATCATCAATTTACAGACTATTCTTAATGTTGTATTCATAGGCTATTTTTCTTGTGGGCAGGCGACAGCGGTCGTTAATAATGAACCTTACAAAGGTCATTAATAACGTGCACTACAGTACAATTGTAACGTCAAGACGCCTCGTGTACGACGTACAAACAGACCAAACGATAATTACAGTAGAATAATCATGTTACTAATAATAAGTGTAGGCACTAGTGATTTTTGTCTAAACTGTATAGTTGAAAATAAAGTCTGTAGCGAGCTTAAAGAACTTAACTGAATACATACATCCATTGTGAAACTAAGTGAAAGTGATACAATGTGAACAAAGCCGCTTGAAAGTTATAAACGACGGGGCTGTTCAATAATTTTACGCAGATTATAATTTTCTTCAGTCTATACGTTTAAGCTTTAAGAGGCCTATGGAAAAATAATTCTAGACTGTTAATAAAACTGTAAATATTTACAGTGCTTAATATTTTAATATTAACAAGTTAATTAGTTTCATATTTAGAAGATTTTAAGAGAAAAAAAGAGAAGATTTTAAGAAGTAAAGTTAGTAGCTAAGTGTCGAATGCCACTTCGTCCGCGCGGAATTAAAAAAAAACTTAGGCCATGTGTTCTTCCAGATTATGTTCTACATCTATACCAAATTTCAGCACGATCTGTTCAGCCGTGCTGGAGATAACTTCAAACAAACATCCATCCATCTAAACATTCTCATTTATAATATATATAGTGAGAAAGTAATATGTATGAATATTATAATGCAATCAATGTAAATTTGTTTCAGATGGGCCGATCTATGCTTCCTATATTAATACTGACAACGGTAGCTCTCTCTTCGAGCGATGTTCTTCCAATATTATTTAACAAAGACTACATACAACCGTATAATAACAAACAAGACGACAATACATTTAGTGATAGATATGTTACAACCAACGACATATTTCACAGCAAAAGAACATCTCAAGATTATTTAGCTCCTATCAAAGAAATAAACACGATGTACCCTGATACAAGTAACCAAGACGTCAAAGATATCAATGATAATACGAATAAAGAACAAAACTATGATGACGAAGGATTCAGGAAAGAACAGTGGCATAATTATCCAAGACAATTGGATCGACTCCACACTCGATACAAAGAAATAGGAGTCGATAAACTAAAGTCCGAAAAAGACGACGCTGAATCAATGAATAACTTTGATGATTTAACAACTGACGAAATAATATTTGATAATGGAGATGGAAATCGTAATATTTATGACACTATAATAGCGGCAACTAACCCCTTTTTAATTCTGAAAGTACAACTAAGTTACTTACGAGACGATAAAAACGACAAGAATGAAGATTTCAACTATCCACCATTAATTTTTGAAAACAATCAAGAGAAGAACGAAAGGAATTATAATAAAGCTCTTTCTATTCTTTCTGATCCTGACACTAACGTAGTAAAAGTAAAGAGAGAAAAACCTATCAAAAATCATGATAATGAAATTTCCGATGAAGAATTATTTGAAACTGAAAGTGGTAAGTCAATCATTTCAGTTAAAATAAGTCATTTAAGGATGTCAAACTATACATTTAGGTTATATATTAAAACAATATCGACAAGATAAACAAAGATATTGCTAAGCACTAAACATTATGGAAAATATTACACATTATGACACAACTATCAGTTTTAAACATCAAAAAAGGAGGTACATTTTTGTCTTAATGTTTTTTAAACATCTCTAAACGGCAATGTTGTGCATAATTTAACTCATCAAACTAATGATGAACATTAAGTGACATAATCCCTGAACAGGATATAAAAATATCCATAAATAAAGCTATCAATAATATTGCGTGATGACGACAGTAATAGTGTAGCTAATGGAAATTACAGCAAATACATCAAATGGAATCTATCGTTCAATGTGTATATGATCGAACGAAAATTATATCAACGCCGTCTGTAAATTGAATACAATTCAATTGAATATATTCAATACATGAAATTGCAAATAAATTGGCATTCGTATATATTTAAAATCTTGTAACAGCCATAGAGTTTAAAACTATTAAATTAGGTAATGTCATTTCTGAAATAGTATTAAACTCTACATTTTTTTTGTATAACAAGTTAAATAATGAACTAGTGTTATTCTTAATTACCAATTTTACGATATAAGTAAAAAGAAATGAATTTAGATACGACGATTGATAAGAAATAATTAAAAAGTAATACATACTATACAACCCTCTTTAAATAAAAGGGCACTATGATGATTTTTTTTTATATCATATGGTGGCAAACAAGCGGGCGGCTACCTGAAATCGCTGAAATTGGGAAGTGACCGTTGCCCATAGACATACGCAATTGCATATGCGTTGCCTACCTTTAATCGATGGAGGAAAGGATGCACAGAAAGAAAATATTTTTCCTTTCCATGCATCATTATCTCATCCTGAAAGTGCACTTCCACTTACCATCCTTCCCTTATAAAAAAAGGGTGGGAAGAGAAAGAGGGCTAAATTAGGCCTCCGGGATATACACTCATCAGACGAAACGCGGAATTGCTACCACTTCACAATACTGATTGCTAATTATTTACACTAAGGGGTTAATTAAGTGGCTAATTAGTTTAACATTGTAACCTCTTAAAATTTCTCAGGTAACTCCGATAGGCGGACGGTTAAAAAGCGAATATTCTCTCTATGGAGCCGACTACAGAGTCTATCTCACAGGGGACACGAATTGCACCACAGGCGACATCTGCACGCATTCTACGGATCACCGGATACGAATAGAAACGGTATCGTAACCGCACAAACAAGGGCTACGTTTATACGACCACCCGGTTCACCGTTACGATGGGGCTAATGACACAATCATATAAATCTTAATTGTAAACACCCGACACAAAGAAATCAAAAAGTAAATTATGAATGACCTTGAAAGCCATAAAAATCTTCATATATATACATTTTTGAAAAAACAAAGTACCCGATACTTGAGTTGGCACGTCGAACGATAGAGTTGTCTTGTTTCCGATGTGCCAAATTAAATTATGGGTACAATACTTCCGTTGCAAATGTCATGACGGATAAAGTTATTTATATTTCTTTGTGTCGGGTGTTAAAAAGGAACAATAATTCTAACGTTACTCGCTATCCCAATAAATTTAATAAAACAGTACAATAATTTTGACCAATTTCAAAACACTCAATGTAGATCCTAATATTGTTAATTTTAGGCAATAATAAAATAATTCTGAAATTAGTCTTAAAAAAGTATTATTAGTAGAATCTTTGAATTTGGAAAGCGTTTTATTGTATACAGGATGATTTATCGTCCGTTATTAAGAATGAAAAATGTTTTCTGATATTATTTTAAGTCGTAGTAAATAATATCTGTGTTTAAAATGATTGATAATAATTTGTTTTATGAAAAAAGCAATAAAAATAAAACGTAGGAAAGTTATTTTAAGAAACATAACGTACCAATAGATCGTAGATAACCTAACCGACCCAAGAATAATGAATCCCAGCTTCGACATGTAACACGGCATAACCAAATTTAAAATATAATTTTAATTATTACAACGAAAATAAATTTTTTATTTAGCTTTTCATCCAAGGCATCATTTATTTGGATTCAATGGACAAATTTTTCAGTTTATCTTAAGTTTTATTTATAAATAAATGTCATGTTATAATCATAATTCTATTAAATAATCCTCAGTACTATTGCAAAACCTCAATATAGACTGCATAATACTACTTATATTAACATTGATTTTATTCGTTTTTGAAAAACTAAAAAGGTTTGTTAAACTTTTTATTATTTTATTAGATCTTTGACAAATTTACTGTTCGATACCAGATTTCTAAACGCGACCGTTAAATTACTTTTTTATTCATAAAATATTTTATGGCTACAATTAAAAACTCAACTTACTCTTTTTATTCCTTAGTTTCACTTCTGCGATCTATTTTGACGATGTACACATAATATTTGTACACAAACACAACACAAACGTACGAATATCGAAGTGATATTCCAGAATAAATGAATATTATGTATTTGTTCTACTTCTTGTTGTAGGTATATTGTATTTTACTGAAATATATTATATACTTAACGCTTTCCTAATGTCTGGTTAATGTCTTAATAATTAGTGGTATTAATATATTTGCATTAATAGTGACTGTATTATTAGAAGTATTGCAATATATTTTAGAGCATTTTGTCCTAATATGTTATGTAAATAAACGAAATGTATATCAGCATCATAGCGTATTTTTAGTACTACCCACAACGTTTCTATTTTATTGTTAACTAGCTGTCGCCTGCAACTCCGTAATAGTTTCGCGGAATTAAAACTTAATTAGTAGCCTATGTGTACTTCCAGACTATGTTCTACATCTTTTCTAAATTTCAGCGAGATCTATGCAGCCGTTCCGGAAATACCTTCGAACAAACATCTATCTATCAATGCAACTAAACATTTGCATGTGTAATATTAGTAAAATTAAGTTTGAAAAAGCGCCATCTCTTATCAAGACGATACATTACAATGAAAGGACTTGATAAACAAGTTTGGTTTATCATATGTCAGTGACACATGACAGCTACAAAATCATTGTTATAAAATGAATATTTCAATTAATAAGCGTGAATAGTGTAATAAAAATTAATTTTAGTTAAAACTACATTTTTAAAAATAACAATGGTGGTAAGTACTCTTTAATTTATATAGACATAGTATACCCATATCTTATATTTAAACCAAAATATACAAATTAAGATACAAGTTATTAAAGTTGATAAAGATAAAACCTGTCAATCATAAAGTTTAATGTATGATAATAAAACAACTTGGCAGTGTTTTTAGTTTTTAAACCGAATAAAATGCTTTATACAACACATTCTAACCTAACTTTTTAGTTTCATCGACGTTTCTTTTTATTTGATTGACTATATTATCTTATTAAATTAATAACTATAAATGTTTGCACCGCTGAGTAAGGAGATTATCACACCACCTATTATCCTTTCTGTATATTTTACATTTATGAAATAAAAAAAATAATTTAATTAAAAATCTAATATACTTATCATAAGCCTTCGTTTGCTTATTAAAGTTATAAAACTAACAGCCAGTATTTTTTTCGTTTTATATTTTATAAAAAGAATATAAATTATATTTAAAAATATTTAATTATCAATCTTACGAAAGACGGTGCAGCCCTACAACAGCCGACTTGAGTAAGCACAATTGAAAACCGCAAATGGTCAACCGCTAACTTTGTTCGAAAGCATTTTCGTGTCGCACAAAGGCGGTTTCTTCCCGAGAAAATAACGATCTCTCCCATTTATAGATTTTTATACCTCTTTTAAATAAACTTTCTTTAACTGTAAACGTAGACTGTCGTAAAATCAACGAACAGTGGATACTGGTCAATTAAGTAGCAGTAATTTGCAATCAACTAAGACGAATAAAGAAATCAACCCCCTCGATGTGTGCCAAAGGCTAAGTTCTAGTTCTCTTCTTCTTTCCATTCCCGCGTTTTCCATATCAAGAAAAGATGACAACTTGTCAAAATTTGACAGATAGAGAAGCGTATATCACCTGCCCATTGTCCTTTAATGGGCAGGTGATATACGCTTACTCGTTTGTCATTTTATTCTATACAGAAAATTCCATTTGATTTAAATTTCCACCATTATAACAACTAGGCTGAACGAGCTGTATTGTACGCGTACTGGCTATCTTCATGTTCGTGGCGAGTGCGCGCTGCACTATACATCAAGCGTATACCATACGACGAGAAATCTGTAGACATCGTGCGAGAGCAGAACCATCTCACGGACCAGTACCGCGCCATCAACCCCTCGCAAAAGGTTCCCGCACTAGTTATTGGTATGATAATAAAATTGTCTGTTTTTTAGATAGGGAGAGGTATGGTAATTTTTTGACGGGTGTTTCGACAGAAAAAATTCATCATAATCTGCTTACTATACGTCCCACTGAGTAGCTTGGAGCCTACCCTAAGTTAAGGGTGACTAGGCCACGCTAACTCAATACGGGTTGGTACCCTTCACAGATGTTTTCCTTCACTGTAAGAACGTTGGATAAATGTACATATTAAATTGAAAAACACATTGACATGGCTGCATTCGCACCCAGGTCCAGCAGATTACAAAACACAAGCGATTAATGAGACAATTACACCATTGTGTACACGACCTAACTAAGTTAACAGTTTGCGAAACAACGATCCAACGACAGACTTATAACTTTTTTATTTTGTTTTTATTAGCTGGCAATACAGGCTTCATTAGCTTTTGTAACGTCATTGTATAATCATATTTTTATTATTAGTTCTTTATAATTTTACTAATTTAAGTTCAGTGGTTTATTAACATTAAGAGGTATTTATATTCTGGTTTTATTCTGTTTGGTATAAAGAATGTTCTTATTTATTACATTTTTGTGTGTACAACCTTATCGTGTCAATTTATTATGACATCATATTATATTCACAAATAAGTTCTTTGTGCTTCGAAAAACGTGTAAACACGCCCTCAGGGCAAGTAATTCCCTAAGCACGATTACATCACGAATATTAAATCTTTTCAAACAAAAACATCTGAGGACAAAATATCATTTAATGTAAAATGTATGAGAACGAAAATTCTTATTTGGCTTTGAAATTTTTTCGTAAAATACATCCAATAGATATTAAGGTTATTAAATCGCTAAATTCTTACGTTCACATCTCGATAAAAGCCTTTATGTATACCTAAAGATTCGCGTATGCATATGTTCTGGAATTTTCGAACGTTTTGTATCTCATGTTTCTTTCCTTTACCATGAACTTTTGCCCGAATTACGTTCGCTTCCTTGTAACGTGTCAGCTCTTAACTTCGGCAGCATATCGTCAAATGAAAGCACTCTACAAAATCCAATTTTTTCTCCGTCACCGTTCCCCTTCACGGCGATAACTTGAATTGGGAAACCAATCCGATTTAAATTGATTGGAAATTCACAATCACGCCGTGAACTTTGATTTTCGCTTTGAATAACAATGTCGTCTCGGCATTATTGAGTGGGCTATCATTTTGAAGTGTTTGCTGAATCGGTTTCTTTGTTAATACCGCACGCAAAACCCTCTTGTAAATTTCCAGTACTCATTCTATTTAAGAAATTTTAAAGAATTAACCAACTAAGCCAAAGACACTACTATTTCACAATAAAAGGCAGTATGGTGCGTCTTGGACGTCTAATTGTAGTCCTCGTCCACTTCCGAGGATGGGAAGCGAAAGTGGATTTTTGGGATGAGGGGATGCATGGGAAGGGAAAACATTCTCTTTCAGAGCATCCCCTCCTCATTCAGTTGAAGGTAAACAGCGCTTCTACAATCGTGTATGTCTATGGGCAAAGTTAGCTTGATTATTTCGGCGATTTCAAGCGGCAGATCGCTAGTTTTCTATCTTTTGATATAAAAAAGAAACAAAATATCAACCAATATTTTTATCCATTATATTTATACCAGTAGATACTCGTATAAGCACGATGTCATTTATTATTTATCACGTGCAGTAATTAGTGTATAATAAAAGGTTGTCTGGTATTGCGTGATTTAGTATTGCTGACGTCATTGTCGTCATTGACTCACAATGGGCCATAGTTGAAGCGCCTACGGGTCATAATGGGCCATCATCGCATCGCCCGTTATACAATAGTCCATATAAGCGCCACTCTACGTTCATTATTAACAACGTCATTAGCAGTCAAAATTCAACTTATTTAGTAAGTACAAAGTAATTTCTACGCACCTTTATATATTTTTGAATGATGTCTAAAATCACGATAAAAAAAGGGAAACTTGATGAGATTTTGACGGTCTTTTAACATCATCTCCCCTTCTTGCTTTGAAGTAACACTTATTAAAGGAATTTTGTAATATGTTTGCGTCGTTTCCTAGTTAATCACCTATATTTATAAAACTAAAGTATGCTGTCATATCTTTTAGTTAATTAAATTCGTATTATATCGTTTGAAATTCACTGAAAGGTAACCTAAAATATACTTATATTTTTAAATTCCAAAGCCATTTATCATTCAGACAATCGTGTTTGATTTGAATGATCGTCGCCGATACGGCAAATGGATAGGTCAATAACTCCAACGTTTAACGAACACGTCTCCACTTAATGAATCGTAGAAAAAGCCACGCTGAATTGCTCGCTATTTAGGTCACCGATTGTACAATGAATTGTAATAACATTAATTTGTTTAGTTCATGTCTACTTCGTTTATATATTGCTTATGTTGTTTTCTGACAATTCATTATGATAAGACGTAAAGGTTGCGGAAGTATTCTGGATGTGGGTAGCACTGGACCGATATTTGGTGGAGGATCATGGCTAGCAGTTTCCGTCATATGACTAAAAAAAGATAATAAAAAATCAGAAATTTCATAATCACGGTTATTATACATATTTATGATCCTTTCTAATATTAGTATCCATTTAAAAATATCAGATGGAGCAATTATCGTTGAGTCAATGGCGATTCTTCAATATTTAGAAGATACGCGGCCGGATCCAGCATTGACACCTAAAACTCCATTACTAAGAGCTAGGATGACAGAGATATGCGAGGTTTGATTCACTTGTTTTATCTACTTTAATAAGACTTCAAAGTCAAAACAATCCAACTATAGGTTTTATAATTCTGTTTAATTTCAATTAAGAAATTGGTTACACAAACTAATAAAATATATATATATTTTTTTGTAATAAACTTTGAAGAAAATACGTCTTCGTATAATTATAATATTAATGCACAGACTTCTGTTCCTTAGACTATAGTATCGGGGATCCAACCGCTACAAAACATAGGATTAAGAAGTCACTTTGAAAGCAAAGAGAAGTTCCAGTCTTTCACAAAGTACTGGACAGAGCGAGGTCTTAGGACAATCGAGGATCAGCTGCAAACAACCGCAGGCAAATACTGTGTCAAAGACCAGCTGACTATGGCCGACCTGTGTCTAGTGCCACAAGTTTATAATGGTGTAAACAGGTAAATATATATAAATTAGTATTATTTTTTATAATTTAATAAGGTCAAATAAAATCATCTACTACATCTTACTAATATTATAAATGCGAATGTTTAAATCGATGAAAGGATGTTTGTTTGTAGGTTTCTCCGGAACGGCTGCATGGGTCATAGATATAGAGCATAGTGTGGAAGAACACATAGGCTTTATTTTTATTTTTATTACTTATTATTTTTTTTTTAATTTTGCACAGACCGAATCGCGGGATTCAGCTAGACATCTAATTCAACCCGAAATCGTGCACCAAACTGTCGTTAATTATCCTTTACTTTATAGTAAAGCATCTCAATGACTCTCTAATTTGTTTTCTTTACACAAATATCAAATTAAAGATCCAATGATGTGTTTCGAATTACAGAAACAGATGACAATCATCATCCACGCATTAACTGGTTTAAAGCAAGTTTTCTTATGCCCTTAATGGTCTTTCTAATAGTAGATATCTCATATTTAATCGAAAGGTCTCTTTTAAACGCCCACGAGGGCAGTGCCAATAATATTTTACAAAACGTAACTTGTCCTCAACATTACGTCTTGAGAATTCGATTATTCGACACCCTCCAACAATCTTTATGAACGCTACGCAATGTATGTTATTAATATAATAAAGTACTCCATATCCTCGAGGGAAATTTACGAAGGAATTTTATTAATATGCATTAAAAGATATCATGTATCAATTTAAGATATCGGCCAGAAATAACGTCGAAAGCCAGTTACCGAAAATAAAATTTTTACAAGATAAATATTATTTTAGGATTAAATCTATGTTATTTTTATGCTTCAACATATACTATATGTATTTGCTATATCAAATTATTTTTTAGCCGACTTCAAAAAGAAGGAGGTTATCAATTCGTCTGTATTTTTTTTAATGTGTGTTACCGCGTAACTCCGCCCCTGGTGCTCCGATTTTGAATTTTTTTTGATTGAAAGGTTTTTAATATATTATTTCAGGCACGCTCTGGACTTGAATAAATACCCGATACTTCACAAAATCTATAAAACTCTGTTAGAGGAAGACGTTTTTAAGAAAACACATCCAGAGATCGTGAAATCTGAGAAATTAATTAGATTATAAATAAAAATATATACGTATCTTACTTTTCAATGTGTTTTATTTTCAGCAATATTTCATCCTTTTCTATTCAATTTCAACCTTTAACCGGGTATTAAAGGCCAATATATTTATTCTTTTAGTGGAAATCCGGGGTAAATCTTTCTATCATACATCGGATCTTGATGAAATTTTGCACAATAGTAGAATATAGTGTTGAAAAACACATTAACTTATAAAGCTTTTTTTGTGTGGTACTTGCCATTCAATATTCAAAACGATATAAAACAAAAGTCGATCTGTTCCAGTACAAATAGCGAGTTTATGTTTATTCGGCTGGCACAAACTAGATCGTTTTAGGTCCGTTAGTTGGCGTGTCAAGGTTGACCTAGTTTTAGGTAACTACGTGCTTAACATCCTAACGCTTTGTTACTGTAATTGATTCAGCAGGAACGATGGTGCGATGCCAACTAATGATACAAGTTCACCACTTCCACGCAACTTGCGCTCACCCTCTGATAACATTTAACAATTCCGAGCAATTAGCTTCACTAATGGAGTATCTATAAAGGTCAAAATATGTCTATGTAGTGGAGTAGTATGTACGTTCCCTAATACGAAATAAATCAGCTACAGTTTTGTAATTACTATCATCATCAATTCACTATACGACCCCACTGAGCGGCTCGGAGCCTACCCTGAGGTAGGTGTGACTAGGCCATAGTCAACCTCGCTAGCCTACTGCAGGTTGGTTGACTTCACACATATCTCTGAATTCCATCGCAGATGGCAGGCTGCATTACGCTGTTTTCTTTCACAGTTAGAGCGTTAGATATATAGACATATGTAAATCGAAAAACACATTATTTAGTACATGGCGGGATTCGAACCAAAGACCTATAGATTGCAAATCGAATGTCTAACTCCTAAGTCACCCATCATCACTTTAAATCAGTTTTTAAAAAAAGAATAAGCTTGTTTATTCTATTACATTTTTAATTGTATAGATTTTATGTTTATCGGAGACGGAAGTTTTGTGAGCTCATGTTTTTATTTGAAGAAAACAATTTCACAATTCCAAAATTTAATCATAAACGCGCAATAATTTATTTGGAACGGGAGCAATCTCGTCCATGTTCGTAATGAAAACGAATGTGTGGATGACTTGTGTGATGCGTGGAATTAGATACGTCAAGCATTTAGAAATCTGGCGTTGTCAACATTTTCGTTAATTAATTCTAATAACGTTTCGATGATGAATTGAATAGTGGACAATTTAATTTTAGAATATCAAGAATAAAAAAAACTGACTCAAGTTGTTCACATTTTTAAATGGTTCTACAAAATGAACACAAAATTAAAAATTGACAAATTTAATAGTAACTAAAATTTAAAGAAGAGATAGATAGATTTAAGATAGGAGAGAACAGACCAGAGAGACATTATAAAAGGATTTGAACACTAAAGACTTGAAAAATTGTTTGTCACCCATGAGCATTTATTGTTCTTGATTATTTTGACACCAATGCAATCGACATGCTAATTTGCGAAGTGTTCTCTTAGATTGAGTATCTACTCCTCGGCAGTGTGTCGACGTTTCTCAAAGACGGCGACATGTGCCACAAGCTTTTTATCGTCCAGTTGCTGTGAAACAAAACGCAACTTCAGCCTATAACCGACGTCGCATTTGCGACGGACGGGATGGGCCCTACTGTAAATAAAATCCTGCCTAAATATTTATTTAGGCCGCTATGGCTCTTAAGATGAGACGATTCATACTACTATTGTTTTTTATATTCGGCACCGCTAAAGGGGACGGTGAGTGAAAACTGTTTATTCGATTTAAACATCTCTATTTTTGTATTTGTTACGCGTGTTCGTGCATATTAAAAACAATCAATTGTTAGAATTTTTATTTTAGACAGGCTTACTAACTACATAACATAATCAAATTTGCCAACATTTTTTATTAGAAATCTTTTTTTGACTCAATAAATTTTAGTGACTTAGAATTTCAAACAATCTTTCTTTCTTTTCCTACCCACGTCTAGAGAAATATTCTTCCGCATGTGTACCTAAAACTGTCCTCATCAAGAATCACTTTCGCTTTTTATGTGCTTGGTTACTTTTGTTATCGACAGATGATGTAGAATTCTTTGACGTGCTCTCCGTGGTCGGAGATGAGCTGCCCGAGGGCGTATCGCGGGTGGCAGGACGTTGCCAGTCTACCTCCACCAGGCCCGAAGAGTACTCCGCGTTCCGATTAAATGAGAATGCAACTTTACACCAACTGTCTGCTGGAATGTTCTACAACACGTTTCCCGAAGACTTCTCTATTATAGCCACAGTACGACTACCAGGTAAAAAAATATAGAAATACTAACAAAACTTATAGTGATTATAAAATTATAAGCGAAGTAACTATATAAGAAAAGTTTATGAAAGTTTTAATCTTGCGCTGAATATCCAACTACGTCCAGTGTTGCAATGGTAACATTTCGAAACAGGATTAATCAATTGATGCAAACTTATCGGATTTGTTTCAACTCCATTAATTATTCCAAGAACTGGGTCATTGGCAATCCTTTAGAATTAATTAAAGACTTGTGTTTACTCTATGGCATAAGTACTTGGTTATTTTAGGGCAGTAAATTATTATCAGATTGCTCAACGTCCACTCCTATCTATCGACTTCAACAATTACATAGAGGAGAAAAAAAACAGCTTTATGAAAAAAAGAAAAAGTATATTTCTATTTATGCCAGTGTTATCTTAGGGTGTTATAACTTTCAAACCTAGCCAACTTGGTAGTAAAACTTTTGGTCGCACTTTTGGTCACAGTTTTACACTATTAAAATTCTGATTTTTTTATGTATTTGATATATGTAGGCACGGATCAGAATCCACTGTTCGTGTTGTACTCGGACGCGGGTGATGAGCAGCTACAGTTGGTGGTGGGCGAGCTGGTGGAGTTGTACTACGAGGACACGCGTGGCGACCCACCCGACCACGAACTCCTAACCTATCGGGTCAATATCGCTGATGGCAAGTAAGTTGCACTAATTAGATACCTTTTATAGCCTTTAATATAATGGTTAAAATTGTAGTTAAATTATGTGTACGGACATAGTTTAGATATCCTATTATGGTATCAAATATAAGATGTAGATGTTAACTTTTTCGGGCCAATCGGATGCCCTTCCTTAGGGTAACTGTAGTTAGTCTCAGCCGCGGTTGAACCCTTAACAGATAATGTAGATTTAGTTAATTAAAAATATAAATTTACTAAATCAGGTGGCATCGAATTGGTCTAAGCATAAAAGGCGATTCAGCAACTTTATTGGTAGATTGTGAGATAAGAGAATCTCTTCCACTGGACCGAAAGCCAGGCAGTACGTTCAATCTAGCTGGGGCGCTCGTCGTTGGCACACAGGTTACACCGGACCAATACTATGAGGTAAGATTATATATATGTGTATACATGGTGCCGAATTTTGCTTCAGTCAAGCGTTTGTATTGCATATCTTCATATATTCCTGTTGTCTAATGAATCCTAACCTATCTACAGGGTGATATCGAGCTTTTACAATTTGCAAACAAACCGGACGTAGCTTATGATCTCTGTGTTGCCATAGCACCAGACTGTGATGGCTATGGATCACAATATGCAGGATCAGCATCTACAGGCAACTTAAACAGATTCGGCAACACTAATGGAGGTTATACATACACTACAACACCTAATTTGGACATAGTACGACTACCAACTGATGAGGACGATAGAACTATATATGAACCAGTTGAAGAAAATCGATCATTAGATGTAGGGAACGGATCAAATGAACTGTGGTCGATAGCAACAAGGGATCTTTCAACTTCGAAACCTTTTTGGCCTGTACCCAATGCTTATGCACAATATCCAACTTCAACAGATGCTGGTGAGTTATATCTCATAGTTAGGAAGAGGTTCTTCGAGAATTGTTTAATTAAAAGGATATTTTTAATACCATAAATAAAACTTTAATTATTTCCAAATCTACGTTTACTAACTTAAGTAATTAATAATAACGTGTCTTTTACAGATGAAAACAGTATCTTTGGAAGATTTACCGATGTTGATGATTTTAACTCTACACCATTGAATAACATAGACCTCCCGACCGATATTGTTGCAGTAACTACGCCAAGAGTAAGTAAAATCTTAATTTTTCAGAATTAACAAGTAAAGAAATTTCATACTAAGAAGAAGTACATTTTTCAGCCGATACGACAAGATAATTATAATAATTTCTTCATACAAAATGCTACTCTCATTACGACCGAAGCTTCGTACCCTGCGGTAACGACTACAGAAGACTCAGACTGGCTCACTCATCCACCAGAAGTATACGGAGTAAGACTTCAATTTCATTTTAATATAATTTATATAGCGTTGTTATAATTCATCAAATACTTTTTTAATTTAAGCAGGATGACAAAAAATAACTATATCGCCATGGACGCAATGTTTAAGATTAATTTCATTACTTTCGTTGTCCCAGGGTAATTCATCAATTGTCTACGATCCCACCGACAACTACTACGATTATGGTGGGACAGGTGTGTACCTAGGACCCCGTGGTTATCCTGGCCCCCCGGGTCCTCAAGGGCCAAGAGGTCCCAAAGGTGAACCTGGCAGGCCTGGAGCAGAAGGGCAGCAAGGGTTCACCGGACCACCGGGACACGTTTTTGTTGTACCAGTAAGTTTAAAATCTAGTATAATAATGCAACTCAATAAATGTAGTACAACTTTTATCGAAATTTAATTTAATTTACAGCTGCATCAATCAAGTAATGACAAAGGTCCAGACGGTCAAGCAGAAGCACTTCGACAAATGCTTACTCAACACATGGTTGGTTTTATGATATTATTTGTGTATTTTGATATTAGTGAAATTTTTATTAAAAGATAAAAGAGCCAAGTTAGAATAAAAATAGATGTAGCCGTATTGTCATTAAATTTGATTTGTTTTATAATTTAAAGACTGCAATGAGAGGCGTTGACGGTCCTATGGGACTTACTGGACCTCCCGGACCTGAAGGGGATATCGGCCCCGAAGGACCTAAGGGTGAACAAGGCGAGCAGGGAGAACCGGTACGTTTTTAATTTAATTCTATAGTTTCATTCTTGTCTTATAAAGCACTAATTCCTTAGTTTGTTTATATTTATTCTCTTTACGACTTTATAGGGACCACCTGGTATAAGAGGACCACAAGGACCTCCTGGCCGTATCGGAAGGCGAGGTCATGCAGGAAGAGATGGAGAAAGAGGATCGCCTGGTGCATCTGGGCCTAAAGGTGAACAAGGTTATCCGGGGCTTGCAGGAATGCCTGGAGACAAAGGGGAACGTGGCACGCCAGGGCAACAAGGGGAAACCGGTGCACCGGGTCAAGACGGTCCGCCGGGAGATGACGGCCCACCGGGTCCACCTGGATTATCTGGAGAACTGGTAAATGTTTTTCAAGTTTTTGTTCATAGCTCATGCTCAACTTGAATATTTTAATTTTAAAATAAGATCTGTTTTCATTATTATAATCTTGTTAGTTAAATTCGAATTCGAAAAGTACCAAACATCTATTCTTGATTTAGGGACCTCGAGGTTTTATGGGGCCGAGAGGTTTTCCTGGTTTGATCGGCTACCCTGGCATTCCTGGTAATGAAGGGCCACAAGGAGCAAAGGGCACATCCGGACAACCAGGCCCCCCTGGCAACCCAGGACAACCAGGTCCAATGGGACCACCGGGGTCCACCGGCCCACAAGGACCTATTGGTGCACCTGGAATACAGGTTTGTAATCCTATTCACAAAATCGGTTAAAACAATACTCCACAGGTATATTAATAAAAGTCACTATTACAGGGTCCGCAAGGGAAACCAGGCATATCAGGGCTTCCAGGTTCCGAAGGATCTCCTGGAACACCAGGCAGCCCTGGACAACAAGGATCTCCGGGTGAATCAGGGCCTCAAGGTTTGCAGGTATAGATTAAAATGGTTATAAATTTCTTTTGATTGGTAATGAATCAACTGCCATTCATTAACCGCTCTACTAATACAAGTACTGAAAATGGTGATGTTATATTATTACAATTGCTTATTTTATAGGGAATGCTAGGATTTCCAGGACCTCGAGGTCCTAAGGGTGATGACGGACCCCGGGGATTCCAGGGAGATAAAGGCGACAAAGGAATACGAGGTATCAATAAGTTTATATGAATATTTTTATACACCTTACATAGAAAGTATGTCACGTGGTTTTCCTTTTTTTTATCATAGGACTTGAAGGTGAAAAGGGTGAAATAGGTCCAAAAGGCGAAATGGGACAACCCGGAGAACCTGGTGCCCCCGGTATTGAAGGACCAGAAGGGCAAAAAGTGAGTAAAAACAATAGTTTTTGTGAACAATTGATTATGAACGTGTCAAGTATAAAGAACAATTTTCTAATAAACTACTTTTATGTTTTATAATTAATAGTATGTTATATATTTACAGGGAACGGAAGGGCCTAGAGGTGAGACTGGATCGATTGGACCCGTCGGTGAAAAGGGAGCTACCGGACCACAAGGATTAGCTGGTTATCCCGGAACTCAAGGAGATAAAGGAGACAAGGGTGCATCGGGCAGGAGGGGCAGAAGGGGAGCGAAGGGAGTTGTGGTAATTATTCATAATTGTTATACACTAAATAATATATTTATAGATTTAAGATTTCCGATTTCTTACCACCTAAATAAGACCTTAGTAGTTTCCTCTGAAAATCGACTTATTTACTAAATCAACGTAGTAAATATAAAAATAAAATTCATACCTCTGTTAAATTGTAAACATTTTAGTTTAGAACATTTTTAGGTTAATTAATTCATCAAAACTCAATGTGCTGTAATTTTTAATCCATTAATTTTCCACTTTCTTAACTTTTGCAGGGTATGATCGGTATTCCAGGAGATAGAGGAGAAACTGGACCAAGAGTAAGCTCCGTTTAATTTAAATTGGTCTTATAAATTTGAATGTTTTTCTCATTATTCAATTACACATTTTATTTCACCTACAGGGGTACAGAGGACCAAGGGGACGTCGGGGATCAGATGGCCCTCCAGGGTCTAAGGGCGATACAGGGCAGCCGGGGTCACCAGGACCTGCAGGCGAGAGAGGTCCACAAGGTCTTGAAGGTACTCGTGGCTTCCCAGGTGCTATAGGACCTCCAGGATCGGATGGAAAGTCTGGATTGCCAGGATCTCCAGGCGAACGTGGTCCAGTGGTAGGTCAACTACTTTTAAAACAACGTTTAGCGACAAAAACACGATTTTTGATTGTTTTTACTTGTAGTGTATTTGAGAAAAATCTAATTTCATTACATTAACAACAGTGTTAGTAAAATTTAATATTTAGATGTAAAATTTTAAATCGTAGTTTTTCCGTAACCCACCATTGCATACTTTCTAGGGCGACACTGGTAAACCAGGTTTGATGGGCCCTCCCGGAGCGATAGGACCACAAGGACCAATTGGGGAAATGGGACCACCAGGTCCTCAAGGAGCGTCTGGCGTACCAGGAACACCGGGTGATATCGGTGCACCTGGTGAAATGGGAAAAGAAGGTCCACCCGGAATGCCGGGTCCTGAAGGAAAGCCCGGTCCAGTTGGTTCACCCGGTCCACCTGGTCATCAAGGAGATCCTGGATTGCCTGGGACACCTGTAAGTTTTAACTTAGGAATTGAGTTTTGTGGTAAACTTTTGTGATATAGGTACATAGTGTCTAATCCTAAAGGCGGTAAAAGAAAATTAGTACTTAAGATGTAGCCTAGACTAATGTAGTCACAGAAATTATGGTAAAAAGTTCTATGAAAACAATGAGGTATTTTAACAAATCTGATGATTTTCTATAGGGATCACAAGGCGCAAAAGGAGATATGGGGCCACCGGGCCCTGCAGGTATTAGGGGCGACAAAGGAGAGCAAGGCGAACCCGGTCGAGAAGGTGCGCAAGGTCCTATGGGACGAGAAGGTCCCCGGGGTCCTCCTGGATCGGGTGGGCAAAAAGGAGAAATTGGTGAACCAGGACCGATTGGTATGTCATCTTTAATCACAGTACCTAAGTCCCTTAGTCGTTTTCTTTATTCATACAACATAACTACTAATGTGTTCTGCACTTTAACTATTCTGAAACTAATTCATTAGGTCCTGTTGGACGTGACGGTTTACCTGGCCCAAGAGGCTTGACGGGCGCACCAGGACCTGTAGGGCCGCCTGGAGAGGATGGGGACAAGGGTGAAGCCGGTCCACCTGGCGAAAAAGGTTTTAAGGGCGCAACCGGAGAACCAGTAAGAAGGCCGTTTAATTTTAGAACAATATTATGTATTAATAATTATGACCGGTAATCTTTATACGTAATATATGTATTTCATATCTTTATAGGGACTTCAAGGATCACCTGGCGTACAAGGCTTACGAGGCGAGACGGGTCCTGTGGGATTACCCGGAGAAAAGGGCCAACAAGGCGACCCGGGTTCACCCGGAACAAATGGTGCGGATGGAGCTAGAGGCCCTCAAGGTCCCCCTGGTCTAACAGGTCCTCAAGGTGAAAAGGGACAAGCAGGAATTAGAGGAGATAAGGGAGACAACGGGCCTATCGGTAAACTAAGTTTATTATTAAAGCTATTTTACAAATTGATGAAACTACTTGTTGCCGTCTGACGTTGTAATCTTTCACTAAGATGTGTCTATTCCATTTTCATTCAAATGCCTTTTTTATAAAAAATTATTGTAGGACCCACTGGTCCAGCGGGGCTTACCGGCCCTCAGGGTCGACGTGGCGCGAAAGGAATTCAAGGAGAGCCCGGGCCTCAAGGAGCGGAAGGTCAACGAGGTGAAATTGGTAATTCTGGCGCCCCTGGTCCACCAGGCCCTCCAGGCCCTGAAGGAAAACAGGTGAACATTAAATGCTTTCATTTTAAATTCAGCAGACATAAAGTGCTCTTAATACCCTACTAAGGTGACATTATTTTTTTCCATATCTAAGTTTATTTCTTGTTTACAACAATAATTATTGTTTAATATTTTTAAGGGACCAAGAGGTGCTGTTGGACCAAAAGGCGAAGATGGACCTCCAGGATTACAGGGCGAACCTGGACCAAAGGGGCCAGCCGGGTTAGAAGGACCTAAAGGGGACGCTGGCCCAGCAGGATACCCTGGAGAAAAAGGAGATCCAGGGCCGCAGGGAATTAAAGGAGAGCCGGGTGGGGAAGGTCCAGAAGGCAGCACAGGTCCACCCGGTGTACCAGGACCAACTGGGCCAGTTGGCAAGCCTGGAGATACAGGAATACCTGGCAGCCCTGTTAGTAGAATCTTAGTAGTGTTCTTGAAATTTCACTATAGCAGCTTATTTTTATTAATTTTAATTTTTCACAGGGAGCTGACGGACAGGCAGGTATACAAGGAAGTCCTGGCGTTCCGGGAGAGAAGGGCGACATGGGACCGAAGGGAGCAGTAGGTGAACCAGGGCCTGTCGGACCACCAGGACCACCAGGAGTTGAAGGTCAACGAGGTATCAGAGGAACGCCCGGTGCAAATGTAAGAAAATGTTAAGACAAATAACTTTGATTTTGACAGACTGTTTTAGAAATACATTGCATAATATTTTTTTAATAATAATGATAAATTCTCTGTTCTAGGGAGAAGTAGGCGCACCCGGTGTAATGGGGCCAGCAGGACCTCCGGGAAAACCTGGTCCATCTGGTGCGCCTGGCATTAGGGGCGACAAAGGAAACAGAGGCCCGAAAGGTCACACTGGTGAAACTGGAACGATGGGTGCAAAGGGGGACCAGGGCGAACAAGGCGTTCAGGGTCCACCGGGTCCTATAGGCCCGCCGGGACCGAAAGGAGATTTAGTAAGTTGTTAAATTATTTAATTTTAAGAAGTAACATTCTTTTTAGTCACGTTAATTAAATAAAATGTCTGAGTTACAGTAATATTGACTAAATATTAAAAAAAACATCTTATAGGGACCTATAGGTCCTCCGGGAGCTAAGGGTGAGATCGGACCCGTGGGCTTACCAGGCAGGGAAGGTCCCGTGGGTCCAAAGGGGCAAAGCGGCGTGGATGGTAGGCCGGGACTTCCGGGGCCGTCGGGTCCCCCAGGGCCACCGGGGCCGCCTGCACGCGCGCCGCATCTACCACCAGAAATGTTTACGTCATTCCGAAGACGCAGAAGTGTTGACATTGATTCAATACAATCCGAAGAAGGTAATTGACTTCGATAACCATGACTTAAGGATACAATAGTTTATTGAATTGAGTAAAAAATAAAGGGGATTGGACATATTCGTTGAGTTTAACCAGTTTCATAATTATTCCTTTCAGATGGAGATATAGATTGGGCGCATGAAATTATGAGTGGTGTGGTGGCGGCCCGAACTGCTTTGGAATCATCCAAGCGGCCGTGGGGAACACGTTCTAATCCAGCATTGTCATGCAAAGATTTACGCACCACACATACTAATTTAACTGACGGTAAGTCGCACAGATAAAATAATGATAAAAAATTCTTGAAAGTATCAGTTTTATTTAAGCTTACAATTTCCAGGTTTTTACTGGATTGATGCAAGAGGCGGCGGAGGCAGCGGCCATCCGATAAAAGTATATTGCAAGGGCCATTATACTTGCGTATATCCTGATGTCATAAATACAAATGAAATTTATACGACTTTTGATTCAGCTCAGAAGTTCTCACAAATCAATAACGGACATCGTGTTAGTATTTCTAGATACATAATTCTTTAATTTTATATATGATGTAATCGTATTCTATCGCGTTTGTGATATAAAGGCCATGTTATTTAAGCAGCTTATATACTATTTTTAATACAAACTAGTAAAGCTTTAACTTTTACTTTACAGATTTCATATGAAAACGAGGGAGCAGGGTCTATTCAACTTCGTTTCTTAAAATTGTTATCGCACGGTGCGCGCCAAAACTTTACATATTCATGTCTGGACGCAATGGCTCCACAACGGTAAATATCTTTCAATATTTAATATTAAGAAGTAATACAGAATTACACGCAAAAACCTCTATGAATAACACACGTATTCACGTATAGATTTCGCGTTAATAAAACATTACTGTTGATAAATCCAGGTCTGACATCCCGCCAGATTTGATTCGGACAAATGGTATTAAGTTGTATGGATATAATTCGGCAGAATTCAAAGAACCTCAGCTAATAAAGGATGATTGTAAAGTAAGTCAAATTAATAAATAATACCCTAAACCCTATCCAAAACCTAATCATTCTTAATTTATAATTTAAGCTTACTCTATTTAGTTAATTTAATTTGAAATTAAACCATAATTCAATTTTAATTAAAAATTTCTTTTCCTTCAATATTTTCATTGATTTACCGTAAGTTTTTGAGACCAAAATCCCCGTTTACAAACATATTATTATCTCTGTTATGTCAAAGATAATGACAGGGATAACGATATATTTTATACAGAGATTTTGGTCACAGAAACCCATGGCAACGTTCATTGGTAACTTACAAAATTGTTGGTACACATATTTTTATAATGTCTTATATTACAGGAAGGAAAAGGAGAGATTGTGCTAGAAATCAAGACATCTCGTACCGAACGCTTGCCAATCAGCGATTTCCAGCCGCTGTCATATGTCGAAGCTTCACATCAGTTTTCATTTGTAGTCGGGCCGATTTGTTTCTCATAGCTGGCTTTTATATCCTAGAGATAATGCAATTATGTACTTAAGTTGGACTATTTTTGTAAATATAGTATTTAAATAAATTTTGTGACGACTGTACCAGACTTTTATTGACAAATAAATACGAATTACACATACTCTTGTATATTTCTGCGACAGTCAAGAATTAAAAAAGCCAAATAAAAGAGTTCCACTCGTATTACTACCATAATTTTCTATCCATCAAAAACAATTTTTCATTTTTAAAGTTAACCTATTTCTAATGTGACCATTTATTTTTATGGCATAACAGGCCGTCTGCGAAAATTATATGAAAAAAAAAGTTTTTTGTTATGGGACTTAAAACACAAAATAATCAGAGCATTCTCTTTGGCAATAAACATAAAATAATTAAATAGACACGAATTAGTAAGCCATAGTGGCATGACTTGTATATTTTTGTATTCAACTTTTAAACAAAGTTTATATTTCATTTTTTAAATTGGTATTAAAACAATAATTATACATTTTACAAATATAAATTTATCTTATATCTGCATCATTTACTTTCTATTATATACATGTAGTTATAGAAAAAAATGCTTAACTTTATTGAAAAGGTTAAAAAAATATAAGGGATTAGAAACAAAAGAAAAAAACATGCTTCTTTATTTTTGGCTTCGGCACGGTTTGTGCATTAGCCAGAGTCAGGTAAAAATCATGCTTAAAGATAAAAAAAAATGTATGCATTTAAAATAAAGCAAACAAAAAAAGGATTTAGGACAAAAGAAAAAACCAAATTGATATTGTGTATTTATTCATATTTTTAATATTTCGGTATGAATTTCTAAGAGCAACAAGCAATGTATTGGAATAATTTCCTTTCTAGAAGTTTAAAAGAAGAAAATATGAAACATGCGACAAAAATTTACTTCTCTTTGCATAATTAATTTAAAATATAGCTTTTTAAAATTAAGTTATGATTTAAAAACTTCTATGACCGACGTGCAATTTACCTTTTTTTAAAGCCTAATACTTTCTATTGATTTTTTTATCACATTTTTTTCTTTAATAATGCTGTCACTTAAGAATTATAGGTTATACATAAATATAAATCAAAACCTTTCTATGTTCTTTACTTTTTTGATACAATCGCGTTTATTAATCTGCAAAGTCTTCTTCGTGGGTTCCAGGTGTTGATTTTCAGCAGCCACTCAAGCAAAACTGGATTGAGACATGAGTTTAATAAATTAGTACATTTGTGTGAAATGAAACAAAGTACTGGGCATTGATTTCTTGTGCTTTAGGCTTATTTTCTCATGTTTATGTTCTTTTTTCCCCGATTTACGTATAAATGTTGTTCCTTAGAGGCCACTATCGTATGTTACGCCACGCTAAAGACCCCACTATTTTTTTCGAGTAGGTTAATCTGTCTGCAATTCGAAACACGGAAGGATTGATCTGTAAGTTTTTCTTAATTTTTAAGAGGATTATTTCATGAGATGTAAATATAAATAAAAAACATCTGATTTACACCAAATGTATTAAAAAAAAGAGCGTACCTGTGTACTTATAAATTCGTACAGTTCATACATATTTTAAAAACACATGTTTGTTGTAATTTTTAACTTTAAAAGATCAAGTATCCGATATAAAAAATGAAGAAAGCAATAAAATCATTCAATATGTCTTTACTCTTAAACACTTAAAACTTAAAATCTCACTAAATTATGCGAACCTACCTACTTAAAATTAATTACAGACACGAATCATTATAGCACAATATTTACTGTTACATCTCATTCATGACAAAAATGCATCGTAAAAAACTTATATGTTATTTATTATTCACGTAGGTGGATTGAATAATTTATGGAGCATCATTTCTACCATGTTAAAAGTATGTTCTAAAGCCAGAGACTTTTGCTCAGAAGGGGAATTATGTTCATTTGAACTACTTACATTGTTATTTACCCCGCTCGTAGAAGGTTCTGGCTTTTCCAGAGTGCATGGTGACATTGTATCTGTGTCGTCTTCCCCTGACTTTGGTTCTTCACCCACTTCCACTGTTACTGGTTCTACGTCCTCGTCAAATGTTATAGGTTCTTCATTCATTGCCAGTTTTTTTTGATCTTCGCTAGTTCTTTGGTTCATTATCTCCCCTCTCTCTTCCGGTGTTTTTGATTCTCCGTTTTCTTTATTTGTTTCTCCTTCCATACTATCTTCCAGTAACAATGTTTCCCAACTTTTATTCAGTGTCGATTCGCGACCACTTTCCAGTGTTACTGTTTCACCAATTTCTTCAAGTGTTTTTGTTTCGCTATTGTCTTCCAGTAAAACTGATTCCCAACTTTTATCCAGTATCTTTGGTTCCCGATTGACATCTGGAGTTATGGGATCACCACTTCCTTCCAGTATTTTTGAACTAGGAACTGTTGCTTCTTCTCTCACTTCCAAAGGGATTTGTTCATTACAAGCTTCCAATCTTATCATATCCTCACCGGTTTCCTTCGTTGTTGGAACGTTATGATCGCAATCATTAGCATTTTCAGATAGTACTGAATCGATTTCCATTTTTTTATTCTCATTACTAGTATTGCTGAAATCTTTATTAGTTTTTTTACTCATTTTGGATAAAAATGGTGAATCATTTGAATTTTTATTCGATTTCTTTTCATTTGTTTCATTATCGCCAGTTTCGTTTGTAACATCGCTGCAAATTGATTCCTCAACTAATTTTTCACTAGTTGTAATAGTGTCATCTCTATCTCTGATTATACTTTCACTGTAATTATTTATCTCTACTTGTTTGTTCTCGTTATTCTCAAATCTAACTGTTTCTATAATTGTGTTTGTTTGAGTTGTGGTCGATATGATCTTATCATCTTTAGAAATTACTTCATCACATTTGTATGGTTCTACATCTTTGCTCATATCTGATTTTTTAGCTACACCTACCATCGTTTCTCCTATCGTTAGCGAATTATCTTGAAGATTGATACATTTAGAGAATTCTTCATCTTCAGAATAAGCTAAAAGTATATTTTCAGATTCATCCTCACTTGGTGTTATATCTTTAACAGAAATTGTTCTTCTTCTGTCAGGCTCTATATTTCGTTTATTTATAATTTTGTTAGACAAATCACATGTAACAGTGTTTTCAGATACTGTAGCATTATTTTCCTGAGACGTATTTTTATTTTGCACTGAATTATTTGTATTATTTTCGACAGTATTTGTTTCAGTCTCGGAACAACTGGAATTTCCTATACTTATAACATCATAAGTCTCATAGTTTTCCGACTCACTGTTTGAATCGAAGCTATCCGATATAGCTATAGGTGAATCTTCAAGGTCTGAAGGATCAGGCGAAGATGTTTCGTTTCCTGAATTTAACTTCTCAAGAAGATTAAGTTCATCCCCATAAAAGTCATCACACAAAAGTTGAATATTCTCCTCTTCATTAATATTAGACACCAAATCGACAACTGCAGTTTCAGGGGAAATATCAATTTCTTCTACAATTTCGTTATCCTCGATTTCTTCAACGTCGTCTAACAATATTTGTTCTTTGTTAAAATCATCTGCATTTATAACATCACTTGTGCATCCAACATTAGTAGTGATATTAATTTTTTCCACTAAATTTCGTCCCTCATAATCGATTTCTGCTTCCATTTTATCATCTATTTGTTTACTTTTCTCCACGTCAATAATATCTTGATTTTCTTCATGTATTGTTTCTACTTCATTTTCTTTACTCTCAATTAACAAAGATTCCGTTTCTGGTCCATTCTTATTATCTCCCTGCTGCTCCGTATTGCTTAAATTTATTTTCCTTGATTCCTTTTCATCCAAAAGTCTTTGTAAACGATCCCTCCTTTTTTGACTATCGTCTAATAAATCACTATCATCGTCGATCTCATCATCGCTTTCCACAGGTGAATTATCTGCGTCTTTCTCTTCGATTTCTGTAGGTTCTAAATGTAATTGGTTCTGTTTCTGTGCATACCTGTTAAAATAATTTACATTATTACTCTCCGAAACCAAATTCTTACATTTATTACGAAATTAGGACCTACTTTATATTAATGATTTCTGAGCAAATATAGATCGAGATAGAATCGAATAAAATGCAATATTACTGGTTACTTACTTATTAAGAAGTTCAGTCTCTTTTTTATATGCTTTTTCCTTATTTTCATCTAATTTCTTTTTTAAAGATTCATCCTTTTCAGCTGGATCAAGACCTTGTGTGATCCGGGAAGCCGCTAGCCGCCATTCATTTTCCTGTCTCCGACGTTGCAACTTCTTACCACACCTTGTAAAAAGATCGCGAGCTAAAATTCGAAAGAAAATATTCCAATGACAATCATTTCTAGTACATCTAAATTACTGATACATAATTTCTATACATAAATACCTTCATCCATAATATCAGCTTCATTCCATCCGAGTTTATCTTCGTTATTAGCCTCTCTTACACATTTCATAACATCATGAAAGTCAGGAAAAGGGAGTGTACTTCCTATTGGTACTTTTTTGTTAATCCACTTCTCAAGCTTTTTAGCAGGCCCTGGCGGCTGACCAGGTCGACATTCAATCACAATACGAGGCTCCGTTAACATTTTAGTATCGGTTAATTGGCATAATTTCGCATAAGTCCGCACAAATCTCTCTTTGTACCTGTAATAACATATCTATTAGAAATCATAATTGCCAACCAAACTTTATCGTGACGAAGGGACGATTTTTCACCCCTGCGCAGGATTTCCTC
Source organism: Papilio xuthus (assembly GCF_000836235.2). NCBI lineage: Eukaryota > Metazoa > Arthropoda > Insecta > Lepidoptera > Papilionidae > Papilio > Papilio xuthus. The sequence continues at coordinate 4,435,848 of NW_013530969.1, forward strand.
TACCCACAGTGGGCCCCACAAAGTACCCACTTGCGCAAACAAGTGCTAAGCTAACTATGAGCCGCCATTACGTTTGAATTTTGTATTAATAATAAGTATAAAAAATACCTGTCATTTAATAAATATACAGAATCTTCTTCATCGTCGAAATCAACTTCTTGTTCGTCTAATTTGTTTATTGCCCGTTCCAGTTTCTTTAAAGTTTTCTCCAACTTACGAATTTGCACCCGACGTTTACGACTATATTTATCATAATAATCATCTACATCTGAAAAATAATTAGATCGTAAAGCCTAATTGAAGTTATCATTACATGATAGCTGTCGTCCGCGACTCCGTCCGCGCGTTATTAAAATATAACTTAACTATACGTTCTTCCATATGTTTTACATATTTACTTTCTGCAGCTACATTTTAAACAACCATCTATTTAAACTTTCGCATTTATAATATAAGTAAGACTTTTATTTTCTTAATTACATAAGACCACTTGTATAAATAAGAAACCAGTATCACGTATCTGGTACATAAGACAGCTATATTTTTAGTAAAAAGTAAAAAGATGTGTAAAGGTATAATAAATCTTAATTGATCCTATAGAATGAATGTGAGTGCTTTCTAAATATATGTGAAATATTGTATGTTATATGTTCGATATAAATCATATAGCCTGTGTTACAATTAACATAATTTAAACATAGAATTTTATCTTGATTTAAAAAAAAAATACTGATTTACAAATGTTTCACTGATATAAATTTATAGTTATTTCACAAATATTGTAAGAAATATAGAATTAAATTATTAAAAAGTTTAAAATGAAATATTTTAGGATATTAAGCCATTTTGAATACTGAATTTCAACGTTGGATAATAAAAAAAATAGCTCTTTAGCAAACAAACTTTATTCACAAATTATATTACTTTACTACACAAATATTCTTAATAATACATAAATTAATAATGAATGGAATATTGTGAGCTTCCTAAGAATGTTGTTTCAAACACATTTAAAACTTATTATTTTCAAACATATTTCTATTCATGATTAAAACTAATTATTGAATAATTGTAGAGGTTATTTGAATAAAAAAAACTGTACATATTAAAAGCACTCACATCCATAACAAAAAAAATACAGCTTGTTTTTTTTTAAGTAATATCAGCTCTCCTTTCTTTATAGCAACTGGCTGGGAAATACTACATTAAAAGCAAACAGAAGATAACATGTAATTTATGTGAAATTCCATAAATCAATCATCCATAAATCATACATAACCTTTGACTATAAATAATTATAACACTGTGGGTTGGTCACATGAAGTTATTAATATAATAAAATAACAAACATATCTATCCCAGTGGGTATCAGCTGGACTAAATTTTAATAGCTCATTAGCGCCCTTTTATCATTTTTTTTAATATTAAATAAGCTAGCGTTTGACCAAATTCCCAACTAATGTTAAGTGATGTGATCGAAAGATGGTATGTGATAGCTTAGTAAATTGATATTCAATCTACTGTTGAAGGTCCTCACTACTTGGATGGGCAACTACACCGGCAACTTCCTTTGCAGTACGCACAAAGAACGATAATTCAAACATTTTTGTTTAAACGCGTGGTACGTCTACTTCATAAGGATGGAATCCTGCAGTATATCTAATCAACCGATGGTAGAATGGTTATGAGGGATATATATAATGTAATTGTCGATGTCAAAAGTATCAGAAAATTCCACTCATACTGTAACTGTCTTGTCTTCTGTCAATTTCTAGATTATTCAGCAGAATTTACATATTTTCTGACAGAACTTACCATAAAAGCAGCTACTCTCTCACTGGGACAGATAGGTGTATCCAAATATACTTATTTCTACTGAAAACTACAAAAATATACATATTGCACAAAGCCGTGAGTGCCCGTTTCTAATACACTAGTGCAGCAAACCACTCCCAATCTCTTTGAAAAATCAGAGATAATAATATTGTTTGAGCAGTGGAAACACAGTTTAAATATAATAAATATACAATATTTACAACTGAACTCAAAATGCCTAAGTCCTGCTCACGCAACAAATATCAATGACCAAATCTTTAAAGAACTAGCGGTTGCCTGTGACTTCGTCAGTGCAAGAAAGCCTTAAAAAGTAGCCTATGCCCGCATGCATCAGCTACCTTCTCTTCCAAGTTTTGTCAAAATCGTTCCAGCCGTACTGGAGATTACCCAGAACAAACGCAGTGTTGCCAAACATGCAGAGAGAAATTTTAAAAATTGGTTTTTCACTATCAACCACGCAAATTCATCATGTTTAAGAGATATAATTTTTTTTATTATATTACACTCATGCGAGTGTAAATATTTATCATAAATAGTTATCATCTATAAATAACTAAGTTTTGACTGCAAAACATATATAACATACTGGTATCTCTGTTTTCTTCAAAAAGAATGAGGGTCAAGACAACATATTTTTTCATTAAGGTTCCAGTTGGGAAACCCATAATGACATCAAACCAACAGAAGCAAAAGTAAACTTGGGAATATTTTACATGAATAAATATATGCATTATTATTTATACTATTTACCTTCAACTGGATTATTTTCATTCAATAAAGGTGTTGTTTTTTTTCTTGTCCTGTGCAATTTTAATTCATCAACAATATCTTTAATATGCAAGTAAATTTTGAATGATTCAGATTTTATTAATGTTATTTTTGTGGACACCATGTCCAGAAATAGTTCCGATTCAACAAATTCTTTAGGTACTTGTCTACTGTATGTTTTAATTCTTTTCTCAATGATTGTTTTCATATCTTCCGATTTATCTATTTCAAGGCATAAATCCATAAATTCTTGAAATATTGAATGGAATTCACCGGAGCTTTCATTACTAACATGCATAGTATCCTTATTATTAGATTTGTTTTCTACTTCATTACTATTCTCAACTAAATTATCTTTTTTCGGAGATACATCCTTTTGAGTTGTGTCATTAACTTCCATATCAGCTGATGATGTTACAGTTTCATCAACATTTATCTCACCATCTTTGTCCTTTGTTTTTGTTGCATCGGCCAATTCAATCACATCTCTATCTTCTATCTCTTTAGGTTCACTTTCAATCACATTTTCATTGTCTATTTCCATTGAAACTTTAATACTTGTTTCTGCTTCAGGATATTCCAATTTTTTCTTACTATTAGGGCTCATGGGCGTAACTTGTTCACTGTCACTACCAATGTCTGCTTTATTAGAAGATTTATTTATAACTTTAATAGGGCTGTCCTCGATCGTTATAGATAGTGAATCATTTTTAGCTTGTTCTAGTGGACAAGGCTTTACAGGACTATCTTCTATTGTAATTTCTATCATATCTTTCGCTTTAGGTTCGCTATTGTTCTCATCTTCAAGCTCATTCTTTTCCACTTGTTCTTCAGGCCGCATATACCACTGAGCCGGACTACTGTTATCCACAGAAGATGTATTTTCATCATCATCAAGTTCTACAGTAGGGATTTCACCTAAACAACTAAAGGGATTGATATTGTTTATGGATTGTCCAAATATATTATTTGCCAAATCTTTATTAACTCTTATTTTGTTTTTCAACATTCCAATTGGTGAACTACTTCCTCCATGAGTCTTTGTAACTGTAATGCTTGGTGGTAAGCTACTTATTAACTTTGGTGATATCCCTTGCCCTCTTGGCCTTTGACCTCCCGAATTGCAATGTCCAACTTTTGGTTGTTTAAAAGGTATAACTTTTATTGGGTAACTGTTCAGTCTGTTTTCGCTATGCAATGGTTTGTCTGTCATCAGGTTTCGGCTAAGAGACTGTGGTGTTATTTTTTGTAAACATCTTCCATTTGGCTTGTTTTGCCGAGCATTGACATTTGTACGTGACATTGTGATAATTGGTATTTGATTGGGCGCTCTCGATAGTAATTTTCTAGACAGCTTGTTATTATGACATGACACAGGGTTTATTGTGACGTCCCGGATTTTACTGGGAATATGAACCATGGCATTTGGAAGAGGTTTAATCTGCAATAAGGGTTAACAAAATTAACAAAACCTCATAACAAACAACAACATTTAACTGGTATCGGTGTTAAAAAAGCTACTTTTTTAGCTGCCGGAGGTTCAGCCTCATCGTCTGAAGAACCCAACTCAATTACATCTTCAACTTCCATCTTTTAGATCTAGATGCGGCACTTTAGATTGTACTTAATAATACAAACAACTTTCCGCTCTTCATATTGTACTATTTGCAACAATACCTACGCTGAAAAGTTTAGCTTTAAGTTAACACAAAAATCTAATGTTAACAATAATAATTAATTCTAATACGGTAGAAGTAAATCAATAATATACCAAATCTACGATCAATTCAACTACATTGAATTGAAATACACAAGAAATAACTCGACTCAACATTAACATTTGTCAACATCAGTCCAATATTAAGAATAGTGCATCACAGATAATTAAATTTAACTACATAGAATATAAGAATATCTTGGCGTAGCGTGGTAAAAAAGTAAAAGTGGGCGTCACCATCGTTCTGATTCAAGTGGAAATTCTATTAATTTTTTTGTTTCACTTTAAAAAATATTTATCATTGGATATGAATAAAATAATATTTTAAAAAGACTTTTAACAATTATTTTTAATAGCAACATAACACAACTTTCAATCAGTTGAAAGCTGGAAGAATCGGAAACCATCAAGGTGTCAAAATAAATCGTGTCTAGCAATAAATAAATTTCATAAAGTGTATATTGTAGACGTAAGAAAATGATTAAACTATTTTCCTTAAAACAACAGAAAAAAGATGAAGAAGGGTCAGCAAGAGCAGGAGGTTCACAAAAAAAAGCCTCTGCAGCGCAATTACGGATCACGAAAGGTACGAAATACTAAACATTATAATGTCTGATACAATAAAATTATTTCGTATTCATTTCAAAAACTCTTATATTTAAGTTAATATGTCAGAATGAAATAATGTTTTATTTTTAGATTTGAATGAATTAAATTTGCCTAAGACATGCAGTACAGAGTTTCCAGACCCAGATGATCTGCTAAATTTCAAGCTTATAATATGTCCAGATGAAGGTTTCTATAGAGGAGGAAGATTTGTATTTAGTTTTAAGGTAAGTTTGGTCCATTGGTGTTTCTGTAAGTTAAGCAACAGTGTAAAAATAATGGTAAATAGTTGAGGATATACCCTAGAGCCAAGTATGCCCATTCCTAGGGTAGATACATATTAGGGATGTCCAATTGCCAAAATCACCGTTAAGTGGTGCAGGCTCTGAGCCCCTCTGTGGTAACAGCTTAGCTGCTGACAAATAGTACAAAACACATCTTACAACTGCACAGTACTTCCTACACATTGTCTGTGTTAACAATTGATATAGGACTATGAAAAATATCTAGCCACTTAAAATGTATTTATTTAAAACTACCTAATAACAGATAGGCAATTAGCTATTCAGAAATACTATGTTTATTCACCTTAAAAGGTTACAGTTTTATTTATATTTTGTTCTCATCCAAAACTGTCATAATTCAACAAATTGAATATTTTCGCTAAATTCATAAATAAATCTATTACTCTTCTTACATAATATAAATTACCCATGTCATACAATAGTTGTAAGTTAGTAAAGTTGTAATATCAGAAAAAGGCATATTCATGCTATTGTGTATTTTAAAATATAGATAAAATGTGACTTGCAAAGTAATTAAAGAAAAAATCATCAATTTGTGCAATCTTTAACAAATATCCTTAATTTAATTGTGAAATATGTATTTGTACAGGTAGGCCCCAACTACCCTCATGAACCGCCCAAGGTTAAATGTGAAACAGCTGTCTACCATCCTAATATAGATTTAGAAGGCAATGTATGCCTCAATATACTAAGAGAAGACTGGAAACCTGTCCTTACTGTTAACTCAATAGTATACGGACTACAATATTTATTCCTAGTAAGTATTTTTATTAATTGTTTGTTTCATAAAATTAAGACATGTGGTGTTTTTTTTAGCATAAACAGTATATGTACCAGATAACTATCTAATTTGGGATTGCCTATTAATCAAAAGATGTTTTTCTAGCAAATTTTTGACCCCTATCCGTCTGTGTTGGTATGTCGTAAGGTTTCAGACTACCTTTTCCCCATGCCCCATGTATATTTTAGTATAACTCTTACCGCCTTGTAATGTTTGATCTAGGAACCCCTATGGAGCATCACATGACTATTGGATGATCTCATACATATATCTTAAACAAATAATTGAACCTTATATTATTATAGAAATATTATTTTAAACAACAAATTGTACAAAGAACAAATTATATAATATGTATTGATAATTTATTTTCTGTGTGGTTAATGTATAATATAATTATTGATAAATATTTGGCACCAAACGTCGTTTATAATGTATTGAAATTTCCAGGAACCAAACCCTGAAGATCCCTTAAATAAAGAAGCAGCAGATGAGCTACAAAGCAATCGAAGACTGTTTGAACAGCATGTGCAGCGTGCGATGCGCGGTGGCTATGTAGGTGCCTCATACTTTGAAAGGTGTCTCAAATGAAACAAGTCCGTCACTGTAAATCAATGCTCCGAACTCTATATAAATAAATTAATAATCTCATTTCATAATTGTAATTTATTGTGAATTCGATTTTTTTTTACAAATTCTAACATGAAGTTCAATAATTAAAATCTAGATGGCGACACTTTATGCCCTTAAGTTTAAGAAATAAAGCAAATATTTTCTTTTATAAAGGATTACAATAGCTATTAAACTGAAATGCATGTGAAATAATGTTTTATTTGTTTATTACTTGCTATTGACATCTTTTATTTGATTAACACAGCCTTTAAATTTAACATGATGCAGTATGTTTTACTGATATTTTACAATAAAGAAGAAGACCGAAGTTACGGAAGAAAGCCGAAGTTGTAGGTACCATTTTTATAAATTTAACAAGCGAAAGAATTCAAACTGCGTGCTAAATATTGATAGTATTGCAAATTAATTCACTAAAGTGTACTTTTGTAGTGTCTGTTAAATAACAGCATATAAAAAACCTGAAATAAATTTCCCAAATGTTATTTTGAAGTTTTAAATTCCTCAATGAAAAAAGATGAGACACGCTAGTGTGAAGTGAGTTGCGGCTCGGGTTGGCGCGGGGCGGCGGGGAGCGGTGGCAGTGGCCAACGGCGGCAGGCGGCCACCGCGTGACGTGAGTCAGTCTCTGCGGGCAGGGCAAACGAACGCGGCGTTGCGCCAGTGTTCCTCCGGACGGCGAGCGGTTCGCATGTTTCCACGTTAACACGCTTTCTCCATTAGTGCATTCGAGGCAGAACAGTGTCGACACAACCGAATGGTTGCGAAAGTTTGCGCGATGATATATAAGTGAGAGCCAGCATCGGACGTCAGGGTAACGCTCATCGCACACGGTGAGCCAGTTTATTCAACTAAAGACATTCGAAACTCGCCAGCTGTGAGGGACGGGGGGCGCCAGACGCCGTCGGGTCGTACACGCGGGACCAGCCATTCCTAACACATACTATACTTACTTTGAGAGAGAAACGGAAAGCATTTTTTAATGTGTCAAGTCAGTATAGCATATTGCTGCTACGTCAGATCGCAGAACGCCTCGAGCAAGAACTACAAGGTTATGCAAATGAGTTCTGAACGCTTCTATACCAGGGGTAATCTAAAGACCATTCACAACTTTAATAAACTTTAACGATTACGTTCGTAGTACGGTGTTTAGTGCTTATCTGTATCGTTTTCCTGTCTTTATATTATCGTTCGGTGTCGCGATCGCTAATTGCTAATTACCTGGAGCCGAGTGATAAGGAGTTTGAGTGAGTGGTCGCGGAGGCCGGAGCACCAGTGCAGCGAGTGCAGTACTACACGAGCGACAGCCACAGCCGACGCGGACGATGGCGGCTACGCAGGAGGAGACTTTACTGTCGCGGTGCGAAGTCCCCATCATCGACCTTGCACATATTGGTAAATATCACAATGAAATCATTATTATTGTTTCCTAGATTGCACACAGCATGGAGTTCTTTAAACCTAACGGTCGATCCTAATTCTACGGTTCGAAAGCTTTAAAAGTAAGCACAAAGGAACGGAAAGTCGTTTACCTGCGCGCATCCCCAATTATAGGTGGTTGAGCGAACCCGACAGGCAACCGACAGCTGTAAAGCGGTCTATAATGTATTATTTAATGCACAAATTATACCTCATTTGGATCCCAACATAGTTCAGAGCCTCACAATTGAACGTCAAACATCAAAGACCCTGACACCTGAATCTCTTGCGTAAATCAAAGAATTTTAAATGCATTTCATTATTTACCATAAGTCTAGACGCATACGACAGCAAGATGATTATAAACTCTGAATACACTGCAATGGTGATGAATATTAGGGATGGGCGTTGATTCAACGAACGGTTAGTTAATCCGTTGATCACTATTCAATGTTTCAACCGTTGACAGTTTGCATTTTAACTAATTGAATTCAAAGCAAAACGTAGGATTCATTGATCGTCTTTCTTCTCTCTGCCAGTCTTTGTGTCTTTGTTTATTGAATGTATTGATTCAACTAGTTTTCCACTAAAAGCAAATTAAGCCTTTCGTTTCATTAACGCCAATATCGTCTTGGACCCATCCCTAACGAATCTACAAAGCATTGTTTACGTTGAATAGTAACACAAAGTTTTGTCAGAGCAACAATAGAAGTTATTAGGACACAAAATTTATATAAATATACAAAAAATTACAAGTTGTCGTGTATTTATACAATATTCCATCAACAATGATTGTTTTTACATAAGAAACAAACACCTGTCACCTAGGTTCTCACCCATGGGAACGAATAATTAAACTGAATTTTTAGATCAGGCTGATTACAAAGCACAGACGTGCCTCTAAAATAATAGGTTCTTGTATTTCCTTTATATTTTCCTTAGCTATCAAGATTAAAGGAAACAATAAATATTTAAATATAATATTTTTTTTAATAAACTTATCTACTGATTAAAAAATCACGTGAACATATCTTTCGATAAAATAAAAAAAAACTACAAATCCAAGAATCATCGATCAAAAAGATTATGTAGTGATAAATAATATTGATAAAGCACATTTGGTATTTTTTTTAAAAACAAACGTAATACATTTCAATGTTATCTATTCATGTACCATAAAAAACAAATCTACACTAAGGCACTCACTAAGTTGCCAGTAAGCAACTTAGTAACAATATAACACGAGGAGTAGAAATAAGTTTAACTTTGAGGGCAATGTCCGACCAATTCTTTGTAGCTCCCGGTTTGAGAACGCAATTACATACCCGAGTCAATCTCACTCCTATTATAAATACCTATTCTTAACGATATACGACCAAGGTGTCATTTACCTCTTTACACATAGTAAATTAAATCTACAATACAAAAACACGCTCGTAAAACTATGTTTATCCCATCAATCAATGTAATTTTTAGCCGACTTCAAAAAGGAGGAGGTTATCAATTCTCTGTCTGTCTGTATGTTTTTTTATGTGTGTTACCGCGTAACTCCGCCCCTGATGCTCCGATTTTGAAATATTTTTTGATCGATTTTTTTCGTAAAAATTTTCGTAACGCATTTTTAACTTAAACTCAAAATCTACTAAACTTCTAGTGAGTTTGGAAATTAATAAAAAAATGAGACCCACGTGCTAGCAAAACCTTTTGATCAAAAAGAAATTTCAAGATCGGAGTATCAGGGGCGGAGTTACGCGGTAACACACAAAAAAAGAACATACAGACGAAGTGATAACCTCCTTCTTTTTGAAGTCGGCTAAAAATTATAAATGAATCCAAACCACAAACTCACGGTCGAGAATTGCGATTCAATTGGATTTCCCAATATTTGTCCTTGTTATATTCTTTGGTAAACAAAGGTTTGTTTTTTACACGTATTTGTATATTTACGACTAAAGATCTTTATGCCTGACATTGTTTCCATGAAATGAACATTAATCTAGCATATCTCTTGTTTCACACGAAGATGTTAAGATTACTTTTTATAGACATCAAGTATACGAGTACAATCACTTCTTATTACGTCTATTTCCACCAACAAGGTTAAATGTACATCTAAAAAATGTTAATGTTTTTTTCAACTTTATATGGCAACAAGATTATTCTGCCGTAATTTTTTATCAAGTTGACGATATGTATAAGATATCGGAGCATGCTGTATTTCATCTTACCTAAATCTTATCATGTCTCCATTTATGATAAACATATCCATAATGATTACATAAGTTGCTACTAATAAAAGCGTTTGAATATAGCAACCAATGCGTGAACATTGCGAATTCGGGTTGTTCAAGAAGCAAACCTACCTTCTTTCAAATGACGGCACCGCAGCAGGGCTATACAGAGTGCATTATCCCCAAAGCGATTTCGTAACGATCTCCAAAAATGTATAGAACTGACAATAATTTTCGATAGTCACGCGATTGTCGCGCGTCAGTTCCATACGTGTTTGAAGTTCGCTATGGAATCGCTTGTAAGCGAATGCTCTTTGTCTAAGCCCGCTGCTGTTCTCTGCTGGTGCAAGTGCATCTGTGATATCTGAAACCTTGGGTTTCTAAGACAAACAGAAATTTTGGTAGCAGTCATTAACAGTGACCTAATGCTCGGTACGCCCTCTATATAAAAAAAAGTTATTGGCATTGACATTTTCCTTCCAATTGACCGCCAACTCGACGTGCAAAGTATCATAATCCTTGAATATCTTGGTTCCTCTATAGCTGATTATATCTATAATTTCTGTCGACACATACTCGAATGACTTCAAATGCAATAGTTCAATAAAACTATATAAAACGGACGAATACATAAAATATGGGTCAATATACCGATGACAAGTCCATGACTGTTCAATTAACGCTGTGCAAAACTCGTTGCGAAAGATAAACTATGACTTACTGTCTGTTAAAAAGGGAAAATATACAGTTATTATTTATCAATAATTTACCGACATTTTGACGTCACCTGATTCCCAGACGATAAATCCGATATCAAATAAATGGGAACGCCCCTTTATTAAATAAAAAAACTTTGGTTAAAAGAGTATTATTTTCTTCATTAATTAAAATTACTCAATAAGTTACTCTATGTATTTCAACTTGCTAGAATTTTCGTTTATAATGTATGATAATTAATTAAAAGTATGAATAATATTTTACCGGTAATCAGTGACTGGTTTTAGTTACGACGTATGCGAATATAAATTGTACAATTGGTAAACGATTGTAATTAGTATTATATAGGATGTGACGTCATTGCGCAAATTATCGTCATTTTGCAATTTACGATGATTTCTCAATAGTTATTACCAACGACATATGTTGGCGTGAATTATAATTAAACTTTATTATGCAAATAACAATGTAAATTGCAATATAATTATAGATCCGTGAACATACGACTTGAAACTCTATGCCCTGTACTTAACTTTTTATGGACTAGCTTATTTCGTGCGACAAGAAAATAATTATAAAACAGGTTTCTTTTGTAAATAAGATAGAAGAATCTGTGCGAATCAAAGATATAAAATAAAAAGTAGCGACTACTTTATACGTTTATTCCAATCGCGTTTAAGCCTAATTATAAATACCGGTCGGTGTAACATAATCTTTGTGAACACAATTTAGCTGTAAACGAGTCGCACTAAACGTGGGTTTTCGACGCCAATATCCCCGTTTAAAACATATTCTTATCTCTGTTTTGTCAAAGATAATGAAAGGGATGACGATATGTTTTATACAGATATTTTGGTATCAGAAACCCACGGTAAAACATTCTAATTAACTGTGAACGATATATTTATAGGAACGATGATCGTCACTACAAAAAATGTTACGTGGTCGTCTCCGTCACCAGACAGAAACCGTAATGTGTGCCGTTGCTTCCGCGAAAATTACAAGTTTGTTTTTCGTTTTATCTCTTCATGTCGTACTCAAATGTCCACGAAATCGGTTAGTCGGCCATCTGAGTTTAGGCTTTTACACATACTTTTGCCGAATGAAATGAGGAAGAACTTTTGTCAAACTGACTCATTACAGGTCATCACTGTAATGTTTTTTGACACACTTTCTATAATGTAAATTTTACATAAGAAATACGCAGTTATTAACAGATTACAGACGATATTTTATGTCGTTAATAAAGCTATCGCTTTATTCTATGGCCAATATTTTGATAAACCATTTTGTAATATAGAAGACATGGTGTACCCACATAAAGTAGGATTATTCCATTCAAATTAATTTTGACTTCGTTGACGTTAAAATTTTAAGACTGTTCTTAAGAGGATTCAGTAAACCAATGAGAACAATGTTGATTGTCTTGACCTGAAAAAAAAACAATTTTAAGGAATGCGTCGATTTAAACTTGTTTTGGCGAGCAAATCACAAAACCGTATTGCAGACATTTTAATTGTTTGATATGTGATGTTACAATTAAAATGGCGTAGATACCAAATGTAAGTAATTAAAAATATTTTAAGTAATTTAGTTGATTGATATCAACATTCTTCTAAAACTGCCGAAGGAAGTATAAAATTAAGAATCTCACTTTTATTTATTGTTGTAAAGAAAATAATTCGGATCGTTATAAAAATTCATAATCACATGTTCCTTTACCTCCATAAAAAGGTAACCTGACTTTAAAACACAATCACGACACGTACTGCAGAACAAAGTTTGATGCGTAGTTTCACCTCATGTCGTCATGTCTAACCTGCGTGGTAATAACTCCTTGCACGCGAATTAGTTCAATGGTAACGTTAGCTTTGCTATTCAATTTGATCTCGGTAATTACGCGATGATTGTATTCTAGGAAAACCTTTGCGTGTAATCAAAAATGCTGGAATTATACCGAAGTTTCCGCATGCGACAGATGTTACTTCAGTCTACGTCACTTTTAGTGCAGTTATTTACACTTGGTGGGTAAAAAAAGAATAAACAAAAAATATGTGTTTGTATTTTTTTTTGCAAAATGTCCAGTGTCATTTCAGTCAAAATGTTCGTACTGATGTTCAAAATACACACGTCCATATAGGATATATGTTAATGCTTTTTGTCACAACACCTCAATTGGCGGTGGTAATTGTCCTTAGCGGTCCGCCTTGCTGGCGGTCCATTGTGTTTCGCAACAATCAAATGCCACCATTTGTGTAAACCAAATTTGCGACGATTGTTCGCATTCTATACGTGAAACGCACCATATAAAGGACTCCAAACTTGCTTAAGTATATTTGTAAATCGTATAAGTTGGCAGCAGTGTGTTTGCATACCATTTTTATAACCCCGTAAAAGCTGAAGAACCTTTTAAGAATAACTTATCATTGGTTTCTGAGATAAAACAGGTCGTCATCACTCTCATTATGGGTATCAGAAACCTACGATTAACAAGAGATACCTATTGTATTTTTTAATCTCAATGTGAGAAATAATGTTGAAAACTACCATAAATTTTCAATGGTTATTGAATGGAGACTTACTTTTATTCCAAACCGATGAATATGTTGAAATTTTCAAACATCATTATGGTGACCATTCAATATGTCAATAAAACACGAATTACCTTGATTATTACTTAATAAATAAACAATGTGACGTCAAATTCATCATCAAACATTAAAATGCAGTTCAATATAACATCTTTACAACTGTGTAATGGACATTGATCAACATTTATCGATGCGTCCCACCGTTTGTGCTGATTCCACACGTCACGTGTGCAATTTGCGACCATGCAGCATACATTGCATCAATATAAAACATTTTGTAATGATATCACGTGCTACTTATGGCTAACTCTTGCTGAGTAAAAGACTATACAAGAAAAAGTACAAAGACGCGTAACCGGGTTCGAATAATCACCAGCGGTATTTACAATCTTCTTCTCAGTCGCTTCAGCCTTTCTTTTCTTTTAATTCGTTTAACCAGGCGCCTCCACTCTTCCCGGGCTTTTTTGTTACAAACATGGAAGGGGACGTCTAATTCCGCTCTGACCTGATCTATCCACCTCATGGGGGAATTGGCTCAGCTGTGCCCACTTTTCCCTGGACTTCTAACCAATGGATACATCATTATTGTATCTACATACCTGACCGAATTAGATGAGGATGGGAGCATATTTACAAATATTATAAAATCTTGCGAGCGTAGACCGCAGTTACTTTAAAGGACGGACACCTATCTGTAGTTACCATGGTTTCGAAGGTGCTTGGGAGATCAGGATATTGTTATGGCGTTAGATGTGGTTTCCAGTTTGGTTTTATCTATCTTCTAACTCTTCTCTGCAATGCTGAGTTTGACGTTTGCCACAATTGTCTATTTATTGAATGTTTTATATTAAATTTGTTTATGTACTTTTTGGTGGCAATAAAAAGATATTCTATTATCATTCTATTCTCTTTCTATAATTATTGTAATAGTAAAGAATAGATTTTGTTTTTTTTTTTTGCAAAATACCCCTGTCGTATACATACCGTATACATACGTATAATAACCGGGCCTTCCCGGGATTATGGTTAATGGTATTTAATCTAAGAATTATGCAAATAATCACTATTATCGTTATCGATTCTCGAGTAATTTCTAGTTATTGTTGTATCGAGTGGTTATAACATAATAATATAGGTTTATTTAATAAGAACAAAGGATGTGAAGTAATAATTATGTCATTTACATTGAATATAATTTGAAAGTCATCCCTACTTATAGTTTTATCAAGTTTCTTTTTAAATGATAAGATATAGAGTTATTTAGTCTAAGAAAAGTTATCTAGACAATGCATATGTTTAATGTCATAAATAGAATCTTAGTAGTTTGTAAAATTCTGCTCTAAACTTCATATAATTCTTAGAAAGGCTTATTTTCTTAGTCACGAGTATTAACAAGGTTGGATTTAGAGTATATTATACAGTATGTATTTAGCAAACAATGATTAACATAGTGTTATCATACATTAGCCTTATTACTAGGGCTGTCAAATTACTAGAGAAAAGGACGATTTTTTTATGTCATAAGGTATCAAACAAGCGGGCGGATACCTGAAATCGCTGAAATAACGAAGTGACTGCTGCCCATAGATATACGCAATTGCATATGCGTTGCTTACCTTTAATCGACGAAGGAAAGGATACACAGAAAGAAAATATTTTCCCTTTCCATGCATCCTCTCATCCGAAAAGTCCACTTCCACTTCCCATCCTTTTTTTATAAGAAAAAGAATGGGAAGGGAAAGAGGACTAAATTAGGCCTCCGGGACGCACACTCATCAGACGAAACGCTGAATTACTTCCACTTCACGCCTGTCTTCTGTGTGGTCGTGGTATTTCACCGGGCGAGCCGGGCCAATTCGTGCGAAGATGTTAAAGCTGGCTCTACCACTGTTAAACGATCTCTTTTAAATCTTCGTTCGTAAATTCGTTTATTACCCACGACAAGACATCGATGTCAAAAAGACCCGAACAAACGTACCACGTAACAAACATTATTTGTGTCAAACCCGAATATGTGGCATCCCTATTTATTACTAAGAAGCCGTTTAAATTTATCCAATTCATTAGAAGACGATGATATGTGATTCAAGGAATTGGAACGAGAAAAGACGAGGAAAGGGTATTTTCCTGTCTACGTCGGTTATTAATGTTAGCTTACATTTTAAAATACTTGAGCGTATATCAACATTTGATACTTAATTTATATTAATGCACGTATATCGTCCGAAAATATTTTTTCAAATCTTCATAAAATATACATCAAGAAAATTGCCAACAACTTACGTCAAATATAATTATTTGAGCTGATCTTAAATGACTAAGATAAGCTTTCGTGCGCTGATTTTCTTTATTCTATAACAGTAAGCGTAAAGCCTTTTTGATCTGGACAACCTGGCACAAAGATAAGGAAAAACGTTCGTTACTTTAATAGTTACAAATACGAACGTATAAAATTATTGGTTGAATCTTCGCTTTCATTTCGTTGTAAAAGATTAGAAAATTGTCAATGCTTCTGTTCATGTTAGCTAAACAATAAGGCTATGAAATTATCTACGTAATATTATATTGGTGTTGAAACTGACAACACTAGTTTGTGTTCCCGCAATCGAGCACGCACTTCGCTATGGTATAAGGTGCGTAGTACAACGCGCTTTTCTTGGTACTTAGGAAGCGGTCCGTGATCTGCGGACAAACAAGTTGGGTATCCGTTACAACTACCGCTCAGCCAGTTCTAGTACAAACACTATCCATATGTATATCTATATACATTCACGATTATTTACTAAATTGTTAGAGACATAAGCGTAAATATAATAAAAGTGAGGCGGTAAGTTTGGACTAAAAGAAACGCACCAAAAAAACCTTTTCAGTCAAGGCAAAAAAGTCAAGGAATCGTTAAATTTTGCGTCTTAAAATATTTCATACCGTAAAAATACTTAATGGATTTTCCAACGTTCAACACATACCATAAAAAATTAAACCTTGACTTTATACGGAAAATTGAACTACAATTTTTTAATTTTATTTCGCGGCTGTAATAAGACAAATAATCGATTTTTTTCAATTTTATTTACGTCAATACAAGAATAGAATAGTAAATAATTCCTGGCAATGTTGTGTCTAATTCTGTCAAACTGGTCGATTTAACTTTGTACACAAAACATGACCTTCATTGTTGTTTTGTTTTTTAAAACAAACGCAACTCGCACTTTTTCAAGAAAAAAGTTTAAGGTCCATGGAAAATAACCGACAATGACAAAAAAAAAGGAAAGAAAAATGAAAAAATCTTGGTTAAGTAGATTTTGTTTTATCACATTGATAAAGGCGATAACTACCAAAAATAAGATATAAAGAGATTATTATTATAATAATATTTTATGCTCTAAATACCTAAATCCTACTTTTAATAAAAAGAAACAAAACACTATCCCTTGGCCATAAAGTATGTAGCATCAAACAACCGTGGGATTTTCGCGAAAGTGCCACACACAGCCGCGTTGTCCAATGTCCTCGGCGGTATTTCCATACCGCTGCGACTTAGGGTCCTTTAAGCGAGCATATCACCTTCTGAAACGCCGGCAGGCAACGCTAGAGCGGTTCCTCTGGTATTTCATCCATAGTCGTTGATGAACACCTCGGCGTTTCCGTTGTTCGTTTGTTCCTTTTTCTTTATTAAAAAATACTCTTTCATATACTAAATTTAATATCATTAGGTACATATTATTGAGTAATTAAAGCCTTATCTAGATAACATAAAGCACTAGAATGATATAAATTCGTACTTTGCCTTTTTGGAAGTGTCTCAAAATATCTTCAATCTTGGTGTAATAAAAATCGATAAAACATAATAAAAATATATATTGGCAAATAAAAGAAAGAGTGTATATGAATAAAAAAATATTTGCATCATGTCAAGGGTAACCTTATCTTATAGTGACGTTGTATTGTTTTCATAACAAAGTTACATATAGACTAGCAATTGCCAATGACTTCGTTCGCGCCCAATTAAAAATAAAGCCTATATCAGCCGTGGATGTTGTAGCTTCCAAACAGAGTAAAAAAAATTATATGGGTTCAGTAGTTTCGTAGCTTATTCAATGCAAACAATTAATTCCTCTTTATAATCTATATATATAAAAAAAGTCGTGTTAGTTACACTATAACTCAAGAACGGCTTTACCGATTTGACTGAAAATTTGTGAGGAGGTAGCTTAGAGCCAGGAGACGGACATAGGAAACTGTTTATTCAACTTTTTCTTTTTTCGAATTTATGCCTTAAACAGCTGCCTTTTATTTCACTTACTAATATTAGTATAGATGCAACACAAATAACCTTAAGTTTCGACTGTCAAAACACCTGTATTAAACTATATTGTTGTTTCAGTTTTATCTAGAAGAATGACAGGGATGACAATATGTTTAACGACAGCCGATACCCATACTGACGTCAGCTATGTTCTTGAAATTTCCCGCAAAGACACAGTTGTTCACGTATTATCTTTTCCTTACTGTAACATGCGCAGTATGTCATAAGGAAGGTTTTGCACGTATTACCATGGATATACATTCAATGCTATATTCTAGCTTGAATCATTAGTAGTCTAATAGTTTAAGGTCTAGTTTTGTCATTGTGTTCAATTAATATGCTCTATACAATTCTATACTTATGGGGGAAAAAATTGTGTAATTTTGTTTATGTCAATCAATATAATAAATAGTGAAAACCCAAATGAATATATTCAAACAGAAAAAATTTAAATTAAATAAGTTATGTAATTAAGCAAAGTTTTTTTGTTTACATGAAATAAATATATTTTTTTTTTTCATAAGGTGGCATACGTGCAAACGGTCACCTGAATTCGCCGAAATATCAAAGCGTCCTTTGTCCATAGTCATCTGCAATAGCAGATGCGTTGCCTATCTTTAACTGACGGAGAAGGGTACGCTAAGAACCCGGATATTTCCCGTTCCTATGCGTCCCCTCCTCCGTTTATTAATGCAAATAAATATTCAACATAATGTGATACCATCTAATAAGCAGATTTTTTACACCAAAATATACTTTGATTTTTATAACATGTGGTTTTTTTATAACTTTGTTAAACTGTTAGAAAACTCTGACGATATTGTAACATGATGGGAAATACAAAGCCCGTGTTTTTCAGTAAAGACACTAAATATATTCAGTATAACAAAACGCAATGCGTTTGTGTTTTTTCTTCAGCACATGAGCACACGTTCTACGTTCGCACGTGTTCGCAACGCTATCGTAAAATCGGTGCAAACTAAATATTTACAAACGGCTCTACTAACAACGTCGTTATCGATTGCTAAAGCAAAATACCTTTCATGTTCTATTTGATGGATAAAATAATGTTTATAGAAGTTGTCAAACAAGTAATTGGTATTATGATAAAACATCCTCAACGATGCAACGCGTTGCTAGATAGTTCAAGAAAAAAGAAACTTTGGAAGGAATCAAAGTCACAAAATCACAAAGGCCGGCAACGCATCTGCGGTTCCTCTGGTAATGCTGATGTCCATAGGCGTCGTTGAACACCTCGGTGTTCCCGCTACTCGTTTGCCCCCTTCTGTTTTATAAAAACAAAAAAAAAACGAAAATTATGAGCAAGGTTGAAGACAAGAGACGCGCTGGACGTAGGAAAACGTTGTGGCTACGTAATATTAGGGAGTGGACGGGGATTAGGTCAGCGGAGGAACTGTTTCGCAATGCACTTGACAAAACCAAATATTCCAAGTTCGCGGCTAACCTTTAAGACTGAAGAGGCACTAGAAAAAGAAGCTAACAGACTTTATGTTAAACATAGCTTTACTTATCAGAATAAGCGTTAAATTATAACGACGCCCTTTTCTGTAACCCTACATTATAAAGTAGATACTTCTTCGTTTTGTACAAGAAATGCTAACGAATATAGCGTGAGAGCACCATTTGTAACAAGTTTAAAAAGAAAACATTTAAGGAATTCAATACTAAAACGCAACAACAATTTGATACTTGTTTAACTTTGGCGGTTTTAATTTTAAATGCAATATGACTCAACAGAGGAAATTCAGATACGGTGAATAGTATTTACAAACTTGTTTATGTTTCATATGAAATATTCGAAATGATTTCTCAAAAAGCGTCGATGGAATATTTGTTAACAACGACATAACTCACGCCCTTAACCTAGAGGAGACAGAGACAACGGACCACCATTTTACGGTCCAAATAAGCAAAATATGTTATTTTACTTTTCATGTCAAATTGGTCCTCTTTGAAAAAGAAAACTAAATGTTCTAGTCCATTATTAGATGTTCTAATCACAGAAGATATCTATTGTGTTTGATCAAGAATATAAATCCCACGAAAACAATATTGTTCTCATATCGCAAAACAATCGAAGATCGGTACATATATTCTTTGTTCTAAATCTAAATAAAACTAGATATAATATGAAGCTTAAACTAAATCAATCGGTATTATAACTGTAAATCCTTGGCTAATACTTTCCGTGTTACCTATTGGCCTACTTTACCATCTTTGTGTTTGCCTTACTTTATAAAACGTTTAGCGATTTCGCACTGAATCATACAACGCTTCGAGAAAAAGTATTTATGAAATGAGAACATAAACTGTGAACACCTATGGTGCACGCAATTTTAGTTTTAAGAAAAAGTTTTCTTTTTAATTCCAGCCACTGCTAGCTGTACAAATAAAAGGATAATAACTATTCCAAAGTCGTTCTATTTTTTGTATTTACTAATTAAATCAAGAGGAGACCGGAGGAAAAACCTATTACCAAAATCTCTATTTTGGTCTCGGAAACCTACGGTAGGTCTTTTATATCCGGTCTCTTTATACAGTGTATAAAATATCGTTATCCCTGTCATTATCTTTGACAAAGGAGAGACAACAATGTTTTAAACGGAGATTTTGATCTCATAAAGTCACGGCTAATAGAATATCTTTTATTCTTTACATCGTGACTCTAACGACCTAGGCAATAGGTTATGACCTCATACGTAAAGCCACAAACAAAAAACAATTCACAATAAAATGTTCTATTGCTTACATTGTTGTGGTTTTATTTATTCTTTTGTATTTTTTTATATCATAAAGGTATCACAAACGAGCGAACCGCCACCAGAAATCGCTGATATAGCAAAGTGACCGTTGCCCATAGACATACGCAATTGCATATGCGTTGCCCTCCTTTAATCGACGGAGGAGAGGATGCACAGATAGAAAATATTTTCCCTTTCCATGCATCCTCTCATCCGGAGAGTCCACTTCCACTTCCTATCATTTCCGTATAAGAAAAAAGGTGGGAAGGGAAAGAGGACTTAATTAGGCCTCCGGGACGCACACTCATCAGACGAAACGCGGAATTGCTTCCACTTCACGCCTGTCTTCTGTGTGGTATTTCACCGGGCGAACCGGGCCAATTCGTGCGAAGATGTTAAAGCGGGCTCTACCCTTGTTAATTTACCATTTGCCTTGTTACCTATAAAATATGTTTATTTTAAAAATATAATAAAAGACCCAAGTCTATGGAATACAACATTAAAACTCTCTAGTTGTTTTTGGTTACAATATCATAGAAGTACCTATCGGTAATATTGTTGGTTGTCTTAATTATCCAAAAAGCAATATGAAACAATGTTTTTGTTACATCTACGTCTTTATGCAAGAGAATAAAAACAAAACAAAAAAAACATCATACAATTATAATTCTTAAAATTACGTCACGTCTGTTTTTGATGTATAAAAGTTTATTAAGGTTACATTCAGTCGCTTCCGTAACAATCAGTAGACTTATAACGAGCTAAACATGAAAAATTGCAATCACCCGAGACCGATTCGGCGAACGTATTCTAATTTAAATTGTTACCTAACTATGTAATTGCATAACTGCATTATTCGATACAAGTGTTAGGTTACAAATACTTGAACACAATGCCTTATTAGATACCATTGTACTTACAATAGTCTCAAATCTTGCGCTTGCGTTAGTTTAACACGTTATATGACTTGCACGGCGAGTTCACTTTGATATTAAAATCTTAGTGGCACAGAAAGGGTTAATATTTTCAAGTACTAAAGTAACTACTATTTGATAGATCATCATCATCAGCTCACTATACGTCCCCACCGAGGGGCCCGGAGACTACCTTAAGTTAAGGGTGATTAGGCCATAGTCAACCACACTGGCCAAGTGCGGGTTGGTTGACTTCACACATTTCTTTGAATTACTTCTCAGATATGTGCAGGTTGCATCACGATGTTTTCCTTCACCGTACGTATTTGATAGATACCATGTTTAATTTAAGAGTACAAAAATGTCCTTGAAAATTTAAAAGAGCGCTCTAAATATGGCAATAAATACCAGAGATAAGAAATAACCTCGTTCCTATTTGTATTTGATATATTTTTAACGAATTACAATGCGCACGTTACGTTACAATCAGCAGTGGAAACGTGTTATCATACTGTTTGACAAAACTAACCTCACATTGCGGAAAAATGATACTATGAGGATTATGTTAAAATTAAGAGCCAAGGCTACTTCTCGGCAATTGTAACTGTGAGGTTCCACTGTCATAAAACCTGTATACAAACATGTTATCTCTATTTTTACAAAACGAATGAAAAAGAACAATATGTTTTTGTACAGGTTTTTGCGATGCAAACTCACAGTAATAATATGATACAAAAAGTGTGATTTCTACTTTGAAATATTTATTTCAAATAATAAAATGTTATTTGTAATTATTAAAAAATAGTTTATTTTTCATAAGCCAATACTTTATCGGTTTCAAGCGACTGTGTGTCGTAAACGTGACATATTTAAATATTTTAGGTTACATTTGCTAACGTTTGTTTTCATTATGGTTAATTTTAACTTAATAGTCACGCACATAAATGATTATAGCACAATAGTATGAAAAAATATTAACTAAAAAAAAAAGTAAAAAAAAACAAATCGACACACTCGAAAAAAAAATTAATAACTAAAGAGATCTTTTCATCACATTTATTAAAATTAAGAACTACAATAAGTATTTAATTAGAAAGAATGTATTAATAACAATGAAGATTTATCCTTGGCCTATGACCCACGCTACATGATTAGCCAAGTACGGAACGCATCCGTATAACAAAACAGATGTCGACTAATTGCGTTGTCTTCGCAATTCATAAATAAAGTTAATTGTTAGTAACCGTCACACCCAAAGTCTTATGGTAACATAATCATATTTTTAGTATAGAATTCACACATTGAATGTACGGTAAAAGCCTCCTTGGCCAGGAACTCTCATAAATTATGTATGAAATCATTCGTAACACAAAGTCTAGAAGCTTTTTATTTTATACCGAGTACTAGCAATCGCCCGCGAGTCTGTCCGCGCGGAATTTAAAAAAAAACTTGGTGAATAGCCTATGTGTTCTTCCAGACTATGCTCTAAATCTGTGTCAAATTTCATCAAGATCCGTTGAGCCATTCCGGAGATACCTTCAAACAAACACCTATCCATTCATCTAAACATTAGCATTCATAATATTAGTAAGATTTACCTTTACCAATACAATTACTGTTATAAAATAAAAAAATAAACACATTATTTTTACTTTATTTCTTGAAATTGTTCAACACTCAATACGGTTGTGAGTTCAACGCAACATAACGAGCGTTCGCCCTAAATCCAATTATAGGAATAAAATTTAGGGCGCATGGTGTATATCGCCGACCTACATTCCCATGTTTAAATAAAACAGTACTTGTACCAATGAATAACTATTCAGCTTATAAACATCGACGGACGACGACGACGACGATATTGCTCTTCATTTTTTCGCTACCATTTTTTTCTATGGTTTTCGAAACAACGCATCAAATACTGCACTTCATTGCAATTTCCCACTTAAGGTTATTATATTTGATCTTCATTTTAATTTAATATTAGCTGTCACCCGCGACTCCGTCCGCGAAGAATTAAAATATAACTTAATTTGAATGAGTTCTTCCAGACTGTGTTCTACATCTACGGCAAATTTTAAATAGATCCATGCCGTTCGGGAGAAGCCTTCGAACAAACATCCATCTCAACATTCGCATTTATGATAGTAGTAAGATTAACGTGACTTTCCTCTTAATTAAATAAGTTATATATGTCACAATTATATAAATACAATGTTAAATGTTTATAATTGCAATGCGGTACTATGCTGGTGGAATATTTATTACTTGGAACAAAAAAATGTACACTTGTCTATGAATTCCTTATAAGGTTATGGCGCCATGTCTATGAACGTAGTAATCTAATACTAGCATTGTCTCCTGTATTTAACTATTAATGGGATTGTCAGATTTTATTTATCTATGCTTTATTTTTAGTCCCGACGCTTTCCTTTAGAGATCCATGGATTCACAAGTTGTACTTGTGGATGGGCACCAATGGACTTTCAGTGAGTCAAGTCTCACATAACCCTGTCTTTCTGCGAGAAGTCAGGGCCTTGCCATGATGCGTAGGAGGAACAGAGGGGTTTAGTGGGTATGCTTCCCATCCGGAAGAAAATCCCACATAACTACCGCGTCCACCCAGGGCGCGGAGTATGCTTAAAACATTCCCTCTGAAAAAAAAGGCACTTGGTGCCGGGCATATCTCCTAGCTCCTCATATTAAAGTTCATTTTGGCGGCTATGTTACAATGATTATTTCATTATTTTTGCTGTGTAGTATAAACAGATGTCTTCCGTCTTCAATTCTTTACAATAGAATATACAAAAAAAATCATTTTAAATAAACTTGTAGTGTGTTTTGGATTAGATAAAAAAATATTGTATGGTAAAAATTTACCTACCAATCGATTGCTGTAATACATTTTTTCCGTCGCACGAGCAGAATTAAAATGAGTTTTATTAATGCGAATTATGTCCTTAACGAGTCCGTTCATATACATTTTAGAATATCCGACGTGTTTTAGCGATTCGTCTATTTAACAAGCTGCTGTGTGACGTCAGCAACAAGAAACTACAAGGCAACAACTGGTTCTTTGTTATCGACTCGACAATTTCGAGTTTCTATTTGCTTTCGAAACTAAATGTTTGTTTTTAGTATTTAAAACTATTTACATTACATACATATTAAAGGATCAGAGAAAAAGCACCGTCTATTTTTTTTGTCTTTTATACTACGTAAAAATTGTAAATGAGCAGTTTTTTGCCTTTATGTAAGGCCTCCTCTACACTGTACTTAAAGCGTACCGGAGTGAACCCAATTTTGTTATTAATTTGGTATGGTATTTCATTTGTTTCAATGAAACCAGCAACTAAATTAATACGAAAACAAACCTATGTAATAGTTCTATCTAAACTCTGCGTTCCATTTTCGCTTCGGTTTCATATCTTTCGCTTCGCTTTCGCGGCTGTACGCTACCGTCCTTTAACCTCATGAAACCGATACAGACAAAAGTGAGTGGCGATTGTACATTATTGTTCAGTGTTAACTTTCAACAGACATTCACAGCTATGTCATGAAAGTTATTCTGAAATAATACAAATATAGTTACATAATTAAAAAAAAAACAATGATTATTGTTTAGTGAAAGTTTAACGGCCACATTCACGGTGTGTCTATATTTTTATAAACTGCTAGTTATCCGCGACGTAAACGAAAATAAAAATAAAAAAAAACATAGTCTCAGTTACTCCTGCTCAAATCACCTACCTTCCTGTAAAAGTCCCGGCAAACGAACAAAACCAGCATTTGTAAAAAGACAGATAGAAATTTTAAAAAATAATTCATTAATAAAGTAACGTAATCATTTAATTGAGTAACGCAAATATATAATGTACACAAAGTGTTTTTTTTTCTATTTAACTTACACTTAGTGATCACATAACGACTCTAAGTACGGCATTAAGTGATTAAAGTAAGATTAAGATCATGCTGTCTTCTATGTGGACCTTAATATAGTAAGGGTATTAACCCTTGAGCCAAAAATAACCGCGTATTTCTGTTCCAAAGTGGTATGTAGTCATTACAGCGTTTTGATTTAAACGTATTGTAAAATGAGTAAACACAGGCTATGTTTATCATTGGTTTAAAACAACAAATCCGAGTTTGGCGGCTAATTCTTCAATACAATGAATTACAATATACTAAGCGTCACCCGCGACTCCGGCCTCGTCGTATTTAAATAAACTTAATTAGTAACTAAAAGCTATGTTCTACGTCTATGCCAAATTTCAGCTAAATCCATGCAGACGTTTTGGAGATATCTTCAAACAAACATCTAAACATTCGTATTAATAATTTCAGAAAGAAGTAAGATGTAAGATTACCATAGGAAAGAATGTATTACTAAGCTCCTTATCAAACCATTAGACTATTAAAATCTGTCTTATCATCTTGTAATGAGAAAAGAGAAAATTCATTACTTGACGTTTTCATATTGCTAAAAACATCAGTTATATTAAGTATGTTTTGTTCATGTAACAGCTAAACAAACATGCGTACATCCACTGTTTACATTTGCCTTGGACGTAGTTGCGAAGCGTTGCAAAAAAGAAACAACAATTTTGAAATGACTTGCGGGTACCGGCAGCGGAATACATTTGTCACAGAACCGTGTCACGGTCAGACCTTCAGCTAACGATTAACGTACAAACATACATACATACGTAAGGAATACATATTTTATTCATGTATGTATTTGTACTGTTTGTACTTGGTGATCCAAACGCATTCGTAGATTGCCTTGAAGCATTGACTAACTAATTGTCTACGGGTAAAACCTTATGAAAATCCTAATTCTGTCACTGTAATTTCACAATTTCTCAATCTTTTCCTCATCTTTTCTAATTCTTCAATCAAAAATTAAGTTCTTCGGGCCATTGTCTGGGAAAAACTATTCTAATATTTTTCTATCGCTATATATACGCTATTTAAAGCGTCAATAGCCTAATGGTTAAGGGTACGGATTTCCGACCACGAGGTCGGGGGTTCGAATCCCGCCATTCGACTATTGTCGTAAACCATATCCTAGCACAAGCCTAGAGCTTAGTTGGAATGGTTAAAGAAATATTAGTAAATTTACAAATGAATCTGCTAATATTTAAAAAAAAAATGTCGATTATTGTTGTCTATGCATATTTTTGTTGATTTATCAGTGAATATAAGTATGTATTGTTTGCAGTTGCAGGCACCGATGGATGTCCCATGAAGTCTGTGGTGCGCCGCATCGGGCAACAACTGTTCGCGGCGCTCAGCGGCAAAGGACTCGCCATGCTTGTCAACCATGGTATCGCTGATGATAAGGTGGGTTTAAATTTAGAACACTTAAACTTCAGCAGTTTGCAGCAACAACAAATATTCTAATTCTGCTTCCAAAGCCAATAAGGGCATTATCATATACCAACTTTGGAGCTAGTATTTCGGCAGCTAATCCTTCTACGCTTCTGCAAAATCGGGCAACATCAGTCCACCAGCTCACCATTAAACTTCGAAAGAAAAAATAGAGTAATATATTGAAACTATTTACGCGCCAAAAACAAGTTGGAAACATAATTTCTTTGGTTATTGTTCAAAATAGCTTTTTAATTTATTTTAATAATATATTGATAGGTATATTAAAGTAAAATGTAGATAACAGTCGAGTCTTTATTATGGTTACAATGATATCAAACTTGTTGCGACATGAATAATAAAATACCAGTTTTTTGAAGAAATATTTCAGTTGGTAAAAAAAATATTATCATTTAAATTGACTGAGTCACGATGACGAATAAGGTCGTTGACCTACTTGTGACAAACCGTAAAAGGGAAGGGAAAACCCTTATTTGTAACACCACGTACTACCCTAATTGCAAAAAACAACGTAAACTATTTTTATTCCTTTCATTGTCAAAAAACCTATACAACATATAGTTATTTCTGTTTTTTTGAAGTGAAGAAACGGGATGACAATATGTTTGTTAATCCTTTTTTTTTCTGTTGCATTTCAGTTAAAGGCCGTGTATGCGGACTTGGACAACCTATGCGCGCTGCCTGAGGGTTGCAGGGCCCAGTACCTGCGCAACCCCGTCAGCAACCACGGTTATGTCCGACCAGGGATGGAGCAGTTCGATACTACTAAGCAGGTAACAATTCCAAAGCACGAAGAAGGTATTACCGTCATTACTAACGCATTTTGAAGGTTACACTTAAAACTCTAACGTGGTTGGAAAGTATTATAAAAGATTCAGTTATACGAGAGATTTACCAATGAATCTGGCTGACAAAGATAAAAAAAATATCTCCCCCGTTGAAAACTATTTATTGCTTGTATTACGAATTTAATTATTTCTTCATAGATAACGTTTAAAGTGTAATATAAAATTGTATTATACCACAGCAAAAAGAATGTATTTAACAATTCCTGGCTGAAAATAACTGCGCAAAAAGTTGCAATTAAAATAAAAAGAAGGCGACCAACTTGTATGCTAAATGCATGCCAAGACGAGTCTAATTTAACTTGCAATGTTGCTAACTCGGGTCTTTCGACATCCTGTTTGGTATAAACATAGATAAGAACTGGAAACAACGTTCAGCACTAAAAGTTCTAGATAAGTGATCAGAGAACGAAGCATTTCACAAACTGGTCTGTAGTCACATCTACTTTTAGCTGATACCTCTGACACCCTATGGAACCAGTCCAGATAACTCGCACAGTTGCCAACTCGATCTATTCATATATTTTAATAAGCAAATAATTTCTTTAAACTGTCGAACTTAATAATCAATCTGATTTCACTTGTCCGCGGAATTTTTCATTGAAAATGAGTTCAAAACCGATCACAATAGTATACCTAAAATCATGATGTAAAATTGCTCATTTGCTATAAAAAGCATTAGAGCAAGCAAGAAAACAAGCAAACAAGCAAAAATAATTAATGTATTCCAATTGATACAAAGTAATTATTACAATAATATTGTTCTGGATATCAAGAATCGAGTAATGATTTCTGCCGTATAAGAATATGTTTATTATAGAGCCTATGAAAGTTCATATTGATTACTTGATAAATTATTCATAAATATATACTTTTTGACTACAAACGTTCACATATGTAGATTATTCTTATATAAATTGTGTTGATAATAAAATTATGGATATAAAATAGATCATTGTTAGAATAATAAATATTAGATTGAAAGATATTGTATTAATATGCGACATTATTAAAATGCAAGCAACTTTGTTATTACCAGGTGTATGCAATTCATTGTAAGAGATACAATTAAATATCTCCGAGATCACACAAGTTCTTTTGAGTATGCACGTATTTTCTACTTATTTTAGACGTCCGACTAGCTTTTACATCTAGTCTGAATTAATTAGGTATATCTTACTATCTTTGAAAAGAAAAACATAAGCCAAGTTATCTTACTAAGTTGAATTAAACCATACTATTGTAGAAGGTAAACTGCTTAGTGTATTTTGTTTTCAAGCAGAGATTCAAATTTGGTCTTACCTACCTATCATATTGTGGATTTCGTGGTGCCCTGTCTATTTGTGCGTGTGTTTTCTTTGTGTCGTCTTTTGTTACATCTTGCAATGTGTTTGTCGTCAGGAGTTACGTCATTCGTACAACATAACATCGCTGTCGGCTGCAGCGTTCCCCGCGCAGGAGGACGTGCCGCAGTTCCCGCAGCACGCAGTACCGCTCGCGCACGACCTCACCAACTTGTCGCGTGTGCTGCTGCAAGCGCTTGCGTATGCATTCGGTGAGCATATCTTTATAAACTCAATATTATTTCACACACAAGAACATGTTCAATAGTCGATCATATGCGTATGCGAGATAGTAACGAGTTCGAATCTGGATAGCAGTAACTTTTTATTTTTTATTGCTCAATCATTTTTCCATGTTTTACAATAAAAAGTGAGACATTATAGGTTATTAATAAAATTTAAGTTTTTAAGTTAAAGTTAAATTAAAACATAGTTTTAAAATGCATTCAATAGATGTCGTTATTTTATTTATTACAGCCGCAGGTTTTTTTTCTTAATTTAGGTTAGGTTATTTGTCAAAAGTTTTTAACACAGATCAAGAAAATCAAACGGTCATTCGGATAACATATTAATTATCAGAAACAGTTTAAGACAAATATTAGGTGCAAAAAAATTTCGCACCAATAACGCATTTATGATTTAATGAAATCCGCACGATAAATATTTTCATTAAAATCAATTTACATAACATAAAAATTAATATAAAATATATATAAAACTTACGATAAATATACATAGTTGTTAATTACAAGAAAATACGAGAGGTCTTAAACAACAATAATCTTTATTTGTTTTCAACACATTGTAAATATCAACAAAACATTTTATATCACTTGTGTGACTCATTGACTTATTACTATTCGCTTTTCAAACCGTATGAGAAATCATTCTCTCAAGTATTCAGTGATTCATTCAAATGATTCAGGTTTTCGTTAACTTTTTACTTTAAACTTGACTTCGTACAATATTATCATTATTAATGTTTCAACTACGCTTATTTAAAACAATTATATGAAAAACTTGTTTATTTTTTTCTTCATATTATTATACTTTTGTACATGTATGTGCCGTGTGCCGACTTTATTATATAGACAAAAAATTGTTTGTGTAATCTTCATCGTTTTCAATATTTTTGTTATAATAACTAGATAATATATAAAACTGTAGGAGTAGTATTTATACTGCAATTACTATAATAGTCAAACAAGAATATCTGAACCTGGAACTGAGAAAGGCGCCCAAAATGACATAAAATATTAAAATAACATGATGGCTTCAGGACAAAGAGAATTTTGTAACAATTTTGACGTTGACAGGGGGGCGCTAGTGAGCTGTTATAATTTAGTTTGATTAATGCCCATCGGTTCAGATAGCCTTATCGGTGTATAATTTGTACGTTTGTCAATATTATTAATATTGTCGTTGATCAGGGTTGCCGCCTGCGACACTACTGGGTTGCCATGCGGGCATGTTGCGTAGCGAGGGCGGTAACGCGTCCAGTATGAGGCTGCTGTATTACCCGCCCGTGCCGCCGGAGGACGACGCGCGCCACGAGCACCACGCCGCGTACACGCGTTGCGGCGCGCACGCGGACTGCTGCACCTTCACCCTGCTCGCACAGGATTCTGAGGGCGGCCTTGAGGTCAGTCTGCAATGACATTGTATACATACCAGGAAAAGCACACTTATGTCACTTTTACGTGCTCATCGAATTAAGAAATAGCCTTCCTATACATATGGTAGCTCAAAATATTCTGAGATATATACATACATACATGCTAGATTATTTAAATATAAAAACATTTTCTGTTCTGATTTACAGGTAAAACTGCACGGTAGTGAGAAATGGCAGGCCGTAGGTCACCTGCCCGGCGCGATCCTGGTGCAGACGGGCGAGCTGCTCGCCTCCTGGACCACCAACCTGCTGCCGGCGCTGTTGCACCGCGTCGTCGTGCCCTCGGGGGCGTACGCGCGCGCCCGCGCCCGACACTGTGTCGCCTTCTTCTGCCACCCCGACGACAACGCCACCCTGCCCAAGTTCCCGCAGCTTCCCATCCTAGCCCCTGCCCCTCCCCCGCCCGTCTTTACCCCGCACCTGACCCTGCACCACCGTCTGCTCAACGCCGCCCATCACCTGCAGAAGCGCTTCAGGGAGACGTATGCGTGACTAGCACGGGAGCACGGCACCAAGGAGTACCACCACACCGCCCTCTCCCGCCGACACACCACGCATTGACTATCGGCTAACGATTGGCTGCTTTGAAACTGACATTTTTTTTAAAGAACCAATTTACACTACGAATAAAAAACCTTTCTTGTATTAAAGTTTTAATTTTGAATTAAATAAAAATCGCAACTATTTTGGAACTCCAGTAATTTTGTTACATGTCAGGCAATATCCATGACCAATATGTTTTTTAATCATAAAATTCAATGTCAGTTTTAAAGTTACTACAGATGTAAACGGTATTTGTGAAAAGACGTTATAAATGACATCAAATATAAAAATAAAACTAAGTGATTTGGTAAAAAAATGTGTAGGTACTTCGATAAAATGTCAATTGATCAATTCAATAGTTTCCGTTAGGTATTCTAAGTAAACTGCGTCAATTGTATTAAATAACTATCTACTTATATATTTTTAGTCCCATTATATAGGTACAATACATTCAAACTAAATCTTAATAAAGGAAGAAAAAAATTGGCCATTATCTTACAAAAATAAATTCGCAATTCTTACAGACGTCAATAATGCAAATATCAAATAAGTCGTATTAAAAAGTACAGCTTTAATAAAAATATTATTAAAAACTATATTTGTCCGTTTCCATATAGATAAAAGCTTAAATAATAAAAAAGTTTAACAGATCATCACCAAATATAAAGTTCAGAGAATTTTTTTTTTTAACTAAAGGCATTTTTACTTTTTGTAGTGAAATTCTCATAAGACTGCTTTACAAAATATTACATGGCAAATCGACAATACTTTTATAAAAGCTGTGTATTTAAAAAAAATAAAAAGATGCTTCCATAGAATAAAAAGAGATTTTATAAATAACGATTTTATAATTAATAAATATAGTAATTATATTCATACTGAGGTGGCTCTCTTGGTGTATTCCGTATTTAAAATTCTTGCCTTTTAACAGAATTATTGAAATACTAAATATCGGTACACCATCCCATTCCCACATTCTACTTTTTATGTCGCCGTCTCTTTCTTACAACTGGCAACATATTGGTCTCGTAAAAGGTGACCAATTTGCCCATTTGTTACTAACCTATAACCATGTTCATGTTGGTACGAGATTAAAAACTATCATTCCTAATTGGCATTTCACAAAATGTTTTGTGAAATTTATATTTTAGTGAAGGATTTGCTTAGCGCAATTTTTGTTAGAACTTAATATTTCTGTTGTTATTTAATTTTGACTAATTATGAATATACTCCCTGGCCACATTAAATAGCACAAACTGTAATTTTTAACATAATTTTAAAAAGAAACTAATTGACTTTTCTTTTGCTACAATTTTGATTTCTGGATCAAACATTTGGTATATTTGTGTTGCTATCTTTAATCTAAAAAGTTTCATTTGATGTGATTAAAATAATACAATAGCATGGCAACACATTTAGTCGTCGAGTTTTACTTAATTTAATGACATTGTATGTGAATTAATTAGTCCGCGGGTAGTGACTGTTGGTGGAATTAAATAGCAATTAGCGACGTGAGTTTTTCTGCGAGTTATTATATTCAACTTGTTACTTAAACATACCTTATTATTATTTTTTGCCTTGTGTTCTTGCTTCTGCATTTTATATTTTTAGGTTATAATATAATCAAATTATTTTTTTTTATTTATTATTAGGGTTTTGTCTTCACGACTACTTATTACCTATATTAAGTAAATCGTGTGATAATTTTGTAGCTCAATTTAGTATTCGTACTTAAGTATACGACGAATGTGTTCGAACATCGAAATTTTTTGTAATCTGTACTTAAAATGTTCTTTTTTGTTTGATATCACACCAAGTTTCTCCTGTTACGTTTACTCTAGTTAAAATGTCCAAAGATTTTTACAAGTCCCGATGTTTTGTACTTAACTATTTAGCATAAATACGAAATATTACCGACAAACTTTTATGAGTGTTCACAAAATAAAAGGTCCATTTTGACAGCTGTCAAAATCTTTAAAAAAACATTAAGAATTTATCGCAATAAATCGATTCAACATGTATGAAATAACATCGTTATCACAACTGTTAAAATGGATCTTTTATATTTTGATAGAAATAGGAGATTCTCACGTGTTCATTGTGAAATTTTACAAGTTCGTACAAAATTGTGCACAAAAATTTTCTGTAACTGTGTTCAAAAAATACGTCCATCGCAGAGTGATCTATACTATCGCAATGTATTATTAATCGAGAACCGTACAATACCTCTGTCAAATATAGATATTATTACTTTTGGAATATTGAAATTGCAATTAATGTAAGAAATAAATAATTGTCTTCTACAATCATTGTTTTTTTTTTCAAACCGATATCTATAGAACCCAAGTAAAAGATTTGAATCATGAACCACGTGGTCTTTAAATGTCAACAATCGTTGGATGCGACCCATGACCTAAGGCCTGATATTCATACGAGCTCCATTAATGGAGTGGGAGCTTTACTCTTTATTCAGGTAGAGAGGAGGAATGTTTTTTTTTTTAAAAAAGAACTTCCTTTTACAAATTATCTAATATATCTCCAGATAGAAATAAGTTGGCTAATTTTATTTCAATAAATAGAAAAGTTGTCGTTATTGCCCATAACTTGGATAGCAAAAAAGTCTTGACATTCCGAACAAAACCCAGATTGCCTCTGTTCCAAACCTGTCGTGGCTAGGTGAGCTCTGTTGGGGGGAACGCAGATTTACAAACGTCACTCGGACGCAACGTATTCCTATTTTAATTTCGCTGCGGTATAATCGCGTCGGCTATTTCTGAGTTTTTATTTTGGCGTAGTTCGCGTGTGGTCGAATCGAAGCCGCCATGATGTTTTGGCGGGAAGCACTACGTCACAGTGGTCTGCTAGATGCCGTCGGTGCAGCTACACAAATAAATATTAATAACCACAAAGAAAATTCACTCAAATTGTGAGAATTCGTTTGGGAATAAAAGTAATGGTAAGTTTTGTTTTTTTTTTAATTTGTAAGAAAGAAGAATTAATTTTCATTATCTTCAGAAGAGACATGGAATATCTGGTGAAGTGGACTTTTTCATATATTAAAAAAAAGTGGGAAGCTAACTGTTCAACCTGCATTATTTTAGTTTTGGTTCGATTACCTGCCAGCTTTTTGCTTCTCAATTTAAAATAACTTTCTACCATTTCCTCAATCATTGGAATTTTATTGCCTTTTATAATAATACTAGCAGTGGCATACTTCGGGTGCGCGGAATTAAAAAAATCTATTATAGTAATAAATACAACCTATGTAACCTGGGAATAGTGTAGCTTTCAAAAAGTGAAATAATTTTGTGCAGTAGTATCAAATCAAACTACAATATTAAAACACAAATAATTTTCCTTTTAACATCAGTATGTGACTACTTTATATTTTTGTACTTATGTTTGAACAGTGGAAGCTTACTGTTAGTTTTATCAAGCAATAGATGCTTCACTTTATCTTGTGTCACAAAGTACAAGATTAAATTCGATTCTCAATTTCTTTTATGCCTTATCATAGATATGTTTAATTCTTGCTCTGTTGACTTTCACGTATTAACGACGTGACTATTTGTATCATTCATAAAAAAGTTAAGAACTATATACATACTAGCGTTCGCCTACGACTCCGTTCGGGTGGTATTAAAAAAAGATAGCCTGTGTGTTATAGAAATCTGCAAATAAAATCAAACATCTGTGTTAAGTCGAATAAACACACTTACCGTTGGCTTCTGAAACCAAAATTTCTGTGTCAAACATATCGTTATCTTTGACATTATAGGCAATGACAGGACGACGATAACTATACAGGACCAACGATTACCCAACGTGGTTGTAGCCTAGTCACCACTCCTATGCGTAGAGTCGATTTTTCAGCGGGAAAATACAACCAAAGTAAACACGTATAAAGGTTAAAATACGTATTGCGATGAATTAATTATAAACCAAATTATTCTTGCTTGGTGTCTGCCATAAAAATGCTTAGTATGTTTATTTTGGGAAGTTTTCGCCAGACAATGTTGTACGTTCTGCCGATAATGATAGTTGATAAGAGATAAGGTTCATAACCCTGTCTGGCCGAACGTCACTTTAGACACGCTGTATATGCGTGATTATATTATTGTTTCGCAAATATTTTTGCAAAAAAATTGCCAATGAAACCTGAAGAAAAATGAATAACTTTACTTACTGATTTATATCATGTATAGGATTTTAGCTTTCTCAATTAAATTCATAATGACCTTAAATAGAAAGGCTTTGACCGCACTCTCATGCCATCTGGAGAGATCTTATGTTTATTTATTCTTGTAGTAATTTAAAAAAATCGATGGCTCCTACGTTTTTTTTGTGACTGAGTAGTCACTGCCTTGAACAGGCATTTACAGCTTCACCAGGCTTGAGGTGGCCGAGCGCAGATGGCGCTTAGCCTGAACCTCGTTTAAGAGTAACAAGACTCGAGGGCTCCCTCAGGAGCCTCGGCTCGGGCTGTTACTTTTTTATTGATACCGTATTGGAGTCGAGGTCTCCCTCCGGAGCCAAGCTCCTACGCATAGGGACGGAGCTGTAATCTAAGCATTTTTCCAATTATTACAATGGTATTATTTTTCTGCAATTTATTGTAGCACAAATTGGAATCTGCACAATAAAGCCCAAACGAACGATTGTGTCAAATACGGTGATGACCTCTTGGAAGTGTATGTACCACTTCGCTAATTGTACTCAGTATTTGGCGATTATTTATCGAAATAACTGCAGTCGCGTGATTATTATAATAAAACATGTTAATATTATAATAACTTCTATCTAAATAACATTGCATTTAAATATTTATTGCAAATTTTTATAATGATTGTAAAAAACAGTGTAAGTTATAAAAATCAGTTTCGGCACATTAAAACTGATCCCTTGTAAAGTTTGATTTTTTCACTTTTAGCAGTTTACATACGAGCTGAAAGGTTTTACCTTAAACATGTTAATTCAAATTATCAAAGGCTTTATTTGTTTGTATTGTCTTGTCAAAATATGTTGAACAAATATATGTGAGACGCATTGTACAATGAAATTTTGCTGGTTGGTTACGCTTTATATCACCTGATAAATAAAAATATGTAACAATCAGTAGTTTTTATCGGGTATATCTGGTATATTTGATGATATCCAGCTATATTCGCTTGAATCGCAAACTAAGTGATAACCAGTTGCATCTAGTCGACTGCGCTCCGACTTGTCGCGATCCACCGACTATACACCGACAGTTTTTACTACAAGTTTCCATTGAACTTGTTTAAAAACATCTCTAACTTAATTACCTAAGTCTAAAGACTCGTATTAGATAGTTTTGTGTGTAACATTAAATAATTTAACGTAGAAAAATCAACTCCATTCTTCGTTTTCTATTATGTTTATCGTCAGTTTTAACTGTCGAAACAAGTAAAAAACATATTTGTATGACAGAAATTTCTGT
Source organism: Papilio xuthus (assembly GCF_000836235.2). NCBI lineage: Eukaryota > Metazoa > Arthropoda > Insecta > Lepidoptera > Papilionidae > Papilio > Papilio xuthus. The sequence continues at coordinate 4,472,689 of NW_013530969.1, forward strand.
ATATTTAAAAAGAAAACAAAGAGAACAATATGTTTTCATGATACGGTACCACACGCAACGTTTGTAAAATAAACAACGCATTAATTAAGATATTCCTTAAGTGAGGTAAAGCGGGGATTTTGAGATTTACTCGATCGTGGCAAATAAACATAAGGATAGAGGGGAGTTTCTCCTTTCTTTTCTTAAGTAATGTACGGTGATTGAAGACCGCCTATGTTTTTCGACAACTTGATAGTGATAATCTTTTTTTTTGCCTTAATACTAATCGACCCTAGTAAAAGTTAAGTCAATATATAATCCTGGAATCCGCATCGGAAATTGCAATAAATTCACTGCTCAAACGCAACAAATCTGTTATACGCAAGACTAATTGTATGGTAATGTTATATCTTGATAAAGGTATAAAAGCCTAAAATTTATAATTCTCGTTCTGTGTAATCTGTCACGTCTTTTTAATCTATTCCGGGTGTGGAGATAGCGATCGACGTAGTTTTATCGAACTCATTCGTCCTTACGTGTGACAGGGGGTCGGCTATCGCTCTCTACGTGGTCTTACCAAGCCCACATACATTAGTAATTATAATAATATTTAAAAAGTTACATGAAATTTATATTTTCTATGAACTTAGACTTCGTGACTTTATAGCGTTTATAGCATATTGAATCACGTCGATGTATGAGACGAATTATGATCATGATTATAAAAACAACTTCTATATAAGGCAGGATCGTAGCAATCTCAATTTTGATTAATTCTGTAATAAAAACCCCTATTACTTAAGGCTAAATATTTTCACGCCATCAAACATAGTAAATTTTTAATAATTGTTATGCGAGAAAGGGACAAAAAAAATCAAGCCAATAGCAGCAAAGAAGGATGGTTGCCATGGTAACGGTATTTCTCAGCCAATGACGATGGCCATCGTTGTCATTTCGGCATTTGAATTTTGACATTTGCAAGTGAAAGTTTTACGCAATGTGACCATTAAAATAAAGTTTTCAGTGTAACAAAATTTAATGCGAATGAATCCGCACGGGAAGCTAGTTAAATTATACATATAATATTTCAACAAAGAAGGCAGAACTGAGTCGACTATAACTCGCTCAGTGATAAGAGAACCGGATAAAAGTGGTGAGCGCGCCGGCCGCAGGGGGCCGACAGACGCACACGTACGCGCAGTGCACACACTCGCACAACCACACTGATAACGTTTCTCGTCTCAGAATGACACAATATAAATTAATATAACGCAATGACACACAATTTTACACTATTTGTTTGAAGGTGTGAGACAAATTGAACAACTAACCGAAGATTTCTACTGCCAAAAACCCCTCTTTTTAAATCCCTTTCGGGGAAATGCTATTTACGCTGCTATATATAAATATCACATGTTTTCATGGTACGGTTACGTTAGGGTAAGTCCCATCCTGCCCCGAAATTCTCTAGATTTCGTGGTGTAAGTAGTTGAGCAAAAAGAATTATAAATACAGATACAGGATGCTACAGGATGTGCCTTTTTGTATGAAAAAAATAGCTGAGGTAAGACCACGGGTATTATTTGCTAGTGCAGGAGTACATATTATTTTAGACTGCCCAACCCTGAGTTCATGATGGGCTTCCAAAGCCGTTCTTCTAATCCGGATTAATAGATTTTCTTCAGGTAGCAAATAAAGCTGTAACGAGCCCATATTATATTACAATGTAAGTTGTAATTCAAAACAACCCAGACATTTCATAAATAATGATCGTCTTTTCTTTCTTTACAACGCTTAAGAGGTGTTACTTTTTTCTTCGGACAATTCGAAAAGCTTTAAACATATTATAGTAACATGATGGTATTATATTAATGAAGAGATTCAGTTTATAAATATATTTAAACTAATGTGGCAATAATAAGACAGTCGTCTGTGAATTGCACTTTAGACCTATTGATAACGGTAAACTAGTTTAAACTTACTCTCAATGAACAATAACATATTCTTAAAAATAAAAACATGGAGGATTTTAAAAGTACTTAAAGAAGACGGAAAATATGAGGATGGGAAGAGCGGTTGAATTAAGATGAATTTTGGAATTTATATAATAAAATAAAAAGACGAAATGAGAATATAAAATAGAATTAACAAATGGAGCGATAAACACGCACTGTTAGAAGATTATTTACCATTGATTTTTAAATACAGACAAAAAAAGGAAGACAAAATATAATATGTCCTAAATACAAAAACATAACAATTATGATTAAAAAACCTGTAAAAAGGTTCCGTATCTGTCGGCAACAGTACTCATAAATATTAGTAGAAGAAAATGAATAATCTGAAGTAGGTTGAAATGTTAGGTTATGATGTCGAAGCCGTACTAGTATTTTTTCTAAGCTTAAATAAAAAATAACTACATACGATTGGGAATTTGCTCTAGCAAACTTGTTATTAAAAACATAATATTCTCATTTATCTCTACCTATCTTTTTACATACATACATACATGTATTTTTATGGAAAATATTTCGGAAATATGCACTATAAAATTTCCAAACTCCTATCTTTTCTTTGTAATATTACTAATTGTTACTATTACATAATATATAACTATAAACTGTTGGTACAGTTGTGGCAGACTAAAGATGAGGTCTCTTCATAAACAGAGTCATATCAGTCACCTATTGAACCGCGGCCTATCATACCGGTAATAACCGGACACCGGCCGCGGCAGGCGGCTGCTGATAACATTTCCACATTATGCGACAACAAGCCGTGTGGTGATACACATTTTTGCCAAGCGAAAATCAACTCTATTGCATATAAAAATCTTAATAACAACATTACATGCAAATAAATAAAAAGTGTTCGCTCTATTGTTTAGAGAAAGGTGATGAAAGTATTAAAATAATAATTTTAGGACAAATAAAGTCGAGGTGTTCGCAGGGGACTAACCACTAGTTGCTTATCAGTGCGATGTCACTCCGAGACGTTTTATAAGTAGGCGATGCGAGCGCGCGCCTTCATTACACGCACGGATCGCGTAGTGACCGGTAATAAAAAAAATAAAACAATATATCAGTGTCAAAATGTTAGTGTTCCCACAATGGCGACCGGAGATACAGGAAGGTTGCAGGGCGCCGCGATGGATGCCCGCGGAGAGGTTCGCGCCATACCTAGCACGGCCGATGTTGCCACCACTTCCGCCACAGGTGTGAATTCTTTATGATTAAAAAAAGCGCAGACACACAAGATTTTTTTAAATGTGTTTAAAGTTTTAAAAAAATAGATAGAATTAATAGAATATTAGAAATACCTCGACAAATTATCAGACGTATAACTTCTTTGGTAAAAAAAAACTTTAATAAATCTTTTATCATCATATCATATTTTATGATTTTCTTTATCAGCTGGAAGATGAAGAGTCCCTGGGTGGATCTTCACCTGAACGAGGCACAAACGAGAGTGTGGAAGAGTCAGAGGGCGTGTGCGGGTGGCGGGGCTGCGGCGCGCGGCTGCACAGCGTTGCCCGCCTGTCCGCGCACATCGCACGCGCGCACGCGCACGCGCATCGCGACGGACTCTTCTACTGCGGCTGGAAGGGATGCTCGAGACCACAAAGAGGATTTAATGCGAGGTAAATTTTAAAATATTAACTATAAATGTAATAAAACACGCAAGAAATCAATCAATGCTTTTAATTTTTGTTAGTATTAAAAATTAAAAAAAAATCTATTTTTATAGTTTTTTTTTATTTATAAAATACGCGTATATCTGTTTTAAAATTTGAAATACGCCTTGGTGAATGGTCTATTTAATTAATGAAGAATGTTGACCGAGTAGGCTTGACAATGTAGCCTCCCAGACGTACTAAATATTTGCACAATACGCAAGTGTTTGTTCCGAACCGAGAAACATATGAAAAGTTTGCATTTATATTAGAAACTATAACATATACCGTGATGTCTACTACATGTTTAATATTGCATCATAATTTATTGTATTTTTCTTTGTCTACAGATATAAAATGCTAGTGCATGTCCGTACGCACACCAACGAACGACCTCATACTTGCAATCAATGCAACAAATGCTTCTCCAGAGCCGAGAATCTGAAGATACATCTCAGATCCCACTCCGGAGAGAAACCTTACGTCTGTCCTTATGAGGTAAATACTGATATATATAACGTTGTTTATAGCATTAAAAAAATCGACAATGAATGGCAAAATCTCAATTTATAACATAAAAACTATACCATTATTTTCAATTACTTAAATATCTTGACCTTATTGTAACTTTACGATATATAAAAATTATTATAAAAAAATATATTCGTTGTATTGTTAACAGGGTTGCGGCAAAGCGTATTCAAACTCGAGCGATCGCTTCAAACACACACGGACGCATACAGTCGATAAGCCGTACTGCTGCAAAATACCAGGATGTAATAAGCGATACACAGATCCGTCCAGTTTAAGAAAACACGTAAAAACATACAAACATTTCGCCCCAGAAGAGACAAACAAACGGGATTCATCTGACGAAAGCCAACACGAAAGTTTTTCACCGACCAAAGACAACTGTTACCTTATAGAGCCTGTATCACCTTTACGAGGATGTTTTACCTATAATGAAAACATATCATCACCAAAACTATCATATAACAGTCTACAAATACCAGAGCAACAGCTTTCGACAGTGGGTTACCCACAAGTGACGTATGTTCGGCCATTAGAACCTATTTATCCAATAAGAGTACCGCAAAACGAAATGTCTTACATAGAATATACACAAATGTATGAACACGCTTACAGAAATTACTATTCGAATATAAATTATCCAGTACTTCGTCCTAGTGTTAACGAGAAGTCTTATTATAATGAACAAAGTATACCCGAAAGTACCAGGCGAACAGAAATCAATGATGATTATAAAAATATAGACGCGCCTTTGAATTTAATTTGCTCGAAGCGAATGGATTACAAGCCCATTGAAGATCTAGTCACATTTAATGATTTACCTTTAGATTTAAGTACAAAGAGTTGATGACAAATTATATTTAAAAATAAATTATTTATTTATAAAATACCTTATATCATGTTTCTATTGAAAACCGCATGACCTCTAATCTATATAATGGCCGTTATTCAGGCGAAATATTTTCTTTTTTTTTATATCATAAGGTAGCAAACGAGCGAGCGGCCACCTGAAATCGCTGAAATAGCGAAGTGACCGTTGCCCATAGACATACGCAATTGCATATGCGTTGCCTACCTTTACTCGACGGAGGAGATGATGCACAGTAAGAAAATATTTTCCCTTCCCATGCATCCTCTCATCCGGAAAGTCCACTTCCACTTCCCATCTAAAGGAGGAGGAAAGAGGACTGAATTAGGCCTCCGGGACGCACACCCATCAGACGAAACGCGGAATTGCTTCCACTTGACGCCTGTCTTCTGTGTGGTCGTAGTATTTCACCGGGCGAGCCGGGCCAATTCGTGCGAAGATGTTAAAACGGGCTCTACCACTGTTAATCGTTCGTTTAGTTGATTATCGACGAATCATATCAGAAAGTTGGAAGTAAATTTCAAACCATGTTAAATAAAACACGTAGTCATGAAAAGTATTTACAACATAAAATAAAGGTGCTTTAACAACGTAATGAAATTATCAGTTAAATATTTGCACATGTTTACTCCTGTTCACCACATTCAGCACATATTTATCAAGAAGACAATATTCATGGCATGACTTTCCGGTCCATACTTTCTTATCTAATGTCAATTTGTTCATCATTAATACATCTTGTATATAATCTCGTTTCCACTGGTTACTGTGACACTGATATATAGTAACTATTCTAATTTTAATACATAAAACGTTGACAAAGAAAAATATACAGTAATTTTAGTAGTTTACAGAAGTCCGGTTACATTCGCGTGAATCTTACTAACAATATAAATTCAAATCTTTGGATGTATGGATGGATGTTTGTTAGAATGTATCTCCAGAGCAGCAGAATGGATCTTACTAAAATTTGGTATATATGTAGAACATAACCTGGAAAAACACTTGGGCTACTAGTCTAGATTTAGAATTTATTTGGATAGTTATGTAATCTAATAACGGTAGAGCCCGGAACCCAACTTCTATAAAACCGGCTTCATCACGACCGAGCAGAAGACAAGTGTAAAATGGAAGTATTTTTGCGTTTTGATTAACTCGTAGCCGACTTCTCGTCCTCTTCTCCCCATTATTGCAAGGATGGGAAGAAGTGGACTTGATAAGTATGAAGATTCTCTCTATCCATTAAGGTAAGCAAGGTAAGGCATATGCAACTTGTTGCAGAGATGGTCAGAGGTCAATGTGCTGACATAGCGAGGAGTAGCTTTTTGCCTGTTTGCCACCTTCTCGTGTAAAAAATACAGGCGAATTGATAACTTACTTCTTTTTAAAATGGGCTAAAAAGCCATTTGCAAATTGTAACACGGAAATTTTACCAATATATATTACAAATTGATAATTTTCTCGTGATTCATGATTCTTAATCATCACCTTAACTACAATATACTAAAATTAGAAACATTGTCTTGTCACAGAACATCAAGATTTATCTTTGACTATCATATGTCAAAGATAAATCTTGATTGAATCTATTAGATAGAAATTTTCCACAAACAATCGGAGTATTTGTTCTCACGATCATTTTCAAACTAGTGGAGTGGTCAAAGATATCATATCTTTACCAAAATTACACTGTTAATATCAACTTGGTGTTGTTTTAGTTTCCATATGTATGGAAATATATAATTAAATATTATTTGTGAAGAAAGTTTTGAAATAAAACACAAATTATTTGAATACCGTTTATTGCATGCATGCAACACAAGTTAAAATTTTCTTAGAGACTTATTTATACGTATATCTTATTCAAAATGCCTAAACGTTGGTTTCTGAGACCTAAATTTCTTTTATAAAACATATTAACATAAAATCCCTGTCATTATATTTGACAAAACAATGTGTTATAAACGGAGATTTTTGTCTTAGAAACGGCAAACCTTGTAAACATCATAACTCTATTTTAAACTTTTATCGAAAACTTTATAATTTTTTGTGGCAATAGCCTATTGGTTAAGGGTATGTACGGATTACGTATCTTTTGTAGGTTTGAAACTGCCTTATACTATGACAAAGTCAAAATGGAATTAAAATGTAACGTTAAACGTATTTGCTTACAAAATTGAAGTTTACATTGAAAATAGTCCCTAGGACTTGTGTGGGTTAGCGCTAGGCCTGCACGAGACGCGCCATGCCTTCAGCGATGGTGTTAAGCGCAGCGAGGTCCTTGCGCGCTGTATCCATCAAGTGAGCCATACCGCGCTGCTGCATCGTCAGGAACTGCTTCACGTCTTCTTGCGCTCCTAGTACATTACATTGTATAAACCACTATACAAATCCTACTTGGATTTCCACTGCCGAAACAACTTAACCCACTGGATGTGGAGTCTGAGCATCTTAGCCGAAACCACAAAGTTTTTCAAACAGCCTAAATAATTTTGTGCAACACGAAAGATATTTTTCAATTAGGAGGGACTTTCTAATATTCTTACCTGGGTCCAAATGGTAGCGCTCCTGCGGCGCGCCAGCACTGGCGCTGCGCTGCAACCGCACTGCACACAGCAACTCGTTCAGACGGCCCTGGACATGCCAGCAAAGAAATATATATACATGTGTCTACACATATGCTCGTTGACGAAAGGTACTACACGAAACATAAGAGTTTAGAAATCAGTATTTTTTTACATCATAAGGTGGCAAACTAGAGAGTGGCCACCTGAAATCGCTGAAATAGCGAAGCTACCGCTGCCCAAAGACATACGCAATTGCAGATGCGTCGCCTCCCTTTAATCGCCGAGAGGAGATGCACAGAAAGAGAATATTTCCCTTCCCATGCATCCCCACATCCGGAATATCCTCTTCCACATCCGTTTACTTATAAGAAAAATGATAGTAAAGGAAAGAGGACTAGCATTAGGCACAGTCAAAGCTTCTCGTTCCATACATTTACGTCCATACATTTAGTACATGTCAGGTGTCGATAAATACCACCAGTGCGATAGTCCTTACTTAAAATAATCCTCAATATATCACGTAAGTCATATTAATATCGATTGCATTTTTAGTATCTTGTAAAGGTGAGACGCTCACGTGTGTTCTCAACTGGTGTAAACTGGTTCGCATAGATAAAGAAATAATTTGAGATATAACATTAAGATTGCGTGCGACGTGCGCATTAGCGCTGCTATTAAGCAGACGTTACTTTGCCGTCTGATAGTACCTCTATCATGAAGAAATTACATAACTTTTTAAATTCTAATCATCGTTTTAATTGATTTTTACCTCACATATATTTTAGGTGGGGTATAATTAAAGTAAAGTTCAAACTCTATATAACGTCGCTCAAGGGAAAAGCATTTTGTGACTTTATATAGAGTGGACGTTATATCGAGCGGCCGAAAATATATTGTTTTTCTATTCCACAATTATTTGTATTTAATAAATTTGTATTACTTTTTTCTCCCATTCCATTGAGTGTATTATTAAAACATTTACTCGTACGTAAATACACAAAGAATTTCGTTAACTCGCCATGTTTACGCTCAATGTGTAGTGATGGTTGTACAAAAACATTTGATGAAAAACCGTTTGATAATAAAAGAACAAAACGGCAAAAAAAGAAAGTATTCAGCTACATTTCTTAGAAATTCCGACAACTTTTTTTATAATCTCGTTATAACTTTAAACGTTAGTGTGTGCGACGTTGACGATTTCAACGTTACATGAAATGACGTTATATGGAGTTAACACTGTATTTTTCAAAATTGCGTAAAATTAGCCGGTTCTTGTACGTAATTGAGTCGATAATTTATTATCGGTGCAAACTTTATAATCTATCGCGCTACGGCACAAAGTACATCAGTTGCGTTATTTTGTATGCTTTTTTGAAGATCATCAATACAAAATAACCACGATCTTTGCCTAACTACTAGATAACTTTGCAGTTTGTTCTCGATATACAAAAGGCTTATCGATATGAACATATTCAACAGTAATATTCCATGCCTATGCGCCGTAAGGTATTTCAAGTCCAAAGTCGAACTTACCACGCAATGAACATGCGCAGTTTCTAACACTCGAAATATATTACAAATACTATCATTGGTCACCTTGGTCGAGTATAGTATCAGAGAAATGTGCTTTTCATGCCTATATCACTAGGTATCCGGCAGATTTGTTATCTGATAGTGATCCGTCTAGACATCTATACGTCACCTTGATATTGCCCTCAATTGCAACAATTTTTTTTATGGTATAGTGTGTCAAACGAGTAGGTTAGCACCTAAGTTAACTAAAGTAATGAAGTGACCGTTAGTTCCCTTAAAGACATACGAGGGGACGCCCAGAAAGTAGTTATTTCCCCTTCCTCTACATCCCACATTCACTAAAGTCACAAACCTATGTGTCATTAAAATGATATCAAGAAAAACTTTATTAAAGCAATAATCATGAATAAAATTGTAATTAATATGACGCGAATTATTTACATTAAAAAAATAACAAAAACTATGTTTTAAAACAATTATTCCTGCAATAAAATTGCAAGTTTCACAAAACATTTTAGTGTAAGGTAGAACCATTTTTTTAATTATTCCGCTTTATTTTTATTTCAAATATTTTTTTTAAATAAGAGCCTTCTTAACAACTAGTAGCCCCCTATGCTATCCTAGATTATTCTAAAATCATTATTATTTTTTTTTATATTTACTGCCTCCGACATAAACTGTACCAATATAATTAAAAAAAATGCAAACATCAGAGCAAACTATCATATAAGTAAAACCGAACTCTATATTATCAAAATTGTATGAAATAAATCCATTACAATCTTTAAAAGTAAAGAGACAAAAGAAATCATCTTGATGCAGGATATAGTGGATATAAAAACTAGCACTTTATCAACAATAGGTATCAGCTACATATCCCCTACAAGCAGTGCCCCGTCTATAACTACGTCTGGAGATAATGCACGATAACAGAAATTGATAACAATCACGCACAAAGGTAGTGCATCGAATTAATAAGATAAGATTATCAAAACACCTCAGAGATTTCGTAACCAACAATGTCTACGTTATGTTAATGCTAATTGATGGAAAATTTTAACTTAACTTATACAAAATTATTTGCCGTATAACAAAGATCGATATTATGACAGCAAATTACAAAAAAAACTTAAATTTTTACAAGTTTAGTATAAATACTTAATAATAATGCAATTTTTACATTAAAATTACTAAGTCGAAACAGTCTTGTGTTTAGTTATCATCATCAGCTCACTATACGTCCCTATTGAACTCGCTTCCTACCCTATGTTAGGGTTGATTAGGCCATAGTCAACCATACTGGCCCACTGCGGGTTAACTTCACACATATATTTGAATTTCTTCTTCTTGTGGTAGCATCACGATGTTTCACCGTAAGAACATCGGAAGTACATATTATATAAATCGAAAAACACATTAGTACATAACAGGATTCGAATCAAGGACCTGAAGATCACAAGTTAAGCGTTTAACTCCTAACCAATGGTGGCAGTGGAAATAAAATGAAAATACTAAAACTTTTAACTTTCGTGATTTTCCTAACGAGTTGGTGTTTTAGATATTTTAGTACATTTGTATGCGTCATTTGATGTATAATAATATAATAGTATATTTACGTTAAACAGTGGTGGCGCGGCGAGCTGCGAGGAGAGCTCGTGCAGTCGCGCGCGCGTCGCCTCCTCCTCCGGCCCCAGCGCACATCCCACCCACCCCGACACCTCCTCCCTACCTATCACCTGACACACATACACATTCCAAAATACATCTTACTTATATTATAATTGCTAAAGTTTACAAAGATGGATGTTTCTTTGAAGATATGGCCAGAACAATTTAAAAAGAAAATAATACACTAATGCAATTTCATAACGATATTTAACGATATCGTAAGATAATATATACATATTAATTTATTATTGCCCTATTTAAGAACTCTTCAGGAAACAGCAAAATTGTCAGCATTATTATAGTTATGGAAGAAAAAGTGAATCATGATTTTTAGGGTTCCGTACCTCATAGGAAAAATACGGAACCCTTATAGGATCACTTTGTTGTCCGTCCGTCTGTCAAGACACTTTTTCTTAAAAACACGATAAGGTATCAAGCTGGAATTTATTTAAAAATGTTGTAGTTTTTGGTACCTGTAGCAGGAGATGCCTGAGGGAGTGCAGACGGGAGGCGAGCTGGGCGAGGGTGGCGGCGGCGGCGGCGCGGCGCGTGCGCAGCTCGTCCAGCGTGTCGGCCGCACGACGCAGCCAGCTCGCCTGCAGCGCGCCCTGCTCCGCCTGGCAGCGCGCCCGGTGCTTTATCTACACGTACAATGTATATCATCATCATCATCAGCCTGAGCAGTTCCCTACGGAGATCACAAACAAAAGTATAGAGGTTTTCAAATATCTTAGCGCCTCTGAACTTCGTACGAATCTATGCGCAGTTGTGTTAGGTGTGTCTTACAGGACGGAGGGCACTGCGCAGCGCACAGATGACCTTGATCGCTACACTATACCTAAAATTGTGTTTTAACTACTCGAACAAAATCAAGAGCCGTCAAAATATTTGAATATGCTTATAATAATATGAAGGATTGTCGAGGAGTTGAAGAAATATAGCAGCACGAAAATTAATGACATTTTAAAAAGTCTGCAAGACAAAAAAGTTTGAGAATCGTTAGTTTTCACTTTAGTACTACTTGTAATAAACATATTGCTATTCATATTAAAATAAAACATGACAATACAGAACGAAGAAGTAGGTTATTAAGCTACCTCAGTAAATCCAACCATAGGCACTGGAATATAGTTTTCTGGGTCAGGATTATCAGCCTGTGCTTGTTTCCACAGTCGCAAGTCCATACCTGCAAATAAAAATAATACAAATGAATATCATCAAACTTAATAATATGAAGAAATAATTCACAAAAACATATAATTTCTTATAAACTACTAGTTGTCGACCGCGACTCCGTCCGCGCGGAATTAAAAAAAAACTATTGGTCACAGTGTAATGTTATATAGCCCAAAGACTTATATAAATGAAGTAACCAACAAAAAAAGAATTTTTCAAATCGGACCAGTAGTTCCTGAGATTAGCCCGTTAAAAGAAACAAACTCTTCCGCTTTATAATATTAGTGTAGATTAAAATAAAAAAGAATAAAACATATTAAACATACCCATACATATGAATAAAATTTGATTTTCTGTCTGTATGAAAAACACATCATGTAAATGTAATAAACGAAAAGCCAATAGTTAGAATCTTTATCTGTCTGTCCGCGTTTGCCACGCTCAATTTTGACGGTTTTACAAGAAGGTAGTGTTGGGAAGAAAATCCGACACTGTGCCGGTGTACTGGCACAACATTAGCCTTACTAAAACGACGTTTATGTCTACTCACTAATCATTCCGACACTTGACGTTGTAATGAAAATAATGTCTAAAAATAGCTAAACGCAGGCATAATAATGGGCACCATAGTTTCCTGTTGTAGTCCTATCATTATAAATGCGAATATAATTCCTCGCAGACGGTGACGGGCGACTTAGTAATATACATATAGTATACCGGGTGGCGGAGTCTGTAGATACTGTTCCAACATTTGCGGTGTGGGTTTGGTAGCCGGTGTGATGTTACCACAGCCCGAGGAAGTGAGAGTTGTGCGCGCGTTCCCATTGTTTAGAAATGCTGCCAATTCTGACGCTGAAATATGTGCAGTGCCCACATTCTTGTCTACCACGTATATCACCACCTAGAACAAAAAAAAATCATTATTGTTACTAATATTATAAATGAGGAAGTTTAGATGGATGGATGTTTGTTAGAAAGTAGAATCCAAGTTAGAAAGTAAACTCCATGAGCCGTTCCTTTCCGGAACTAACTACTTATTCAGTTTTTATATTTAATTCCTCACGGACGGAGTCGCGGGCGATAGCTACATCTAACTAATATTATAAATTCGAAAGTTTCGATGGATGGTTTGTTTGAAGGTATCTCCAGAACGGCTGGACAGATCTCGATGAAGTTTGGCACAAATGTAGAACAAAGTCTGGAAGAACGCATAGGCTAATGATTAAGTTTCTTTTTAATTCCTCACAGACGGAGTCGCAGGCGACAGCTACATAGTTCATAAATGCTAAATTTGATTTAATACAAAACAGTAGAAGTAAAATAGTATAGTATAAAATATGAAAACTATTTAAATAAAAGTTGTTACCTGAGTTTTATTCTCTGCGACTGTATTTATTGATTCCACATTGACAGCTAAATTAGGTTTGTTCCCAAGTATATTAGATATCATTGTTATAAATGCTTGCTGATTATTCCTGAAAAAAAAAACACAACAATAAACATATACATTTATTTATCATATTTTTAATATAATACATTTCATATCAAAAAAAAAATATACAAAACATATTATAAACACACTAACACTTAAATAACCATTTCCTATGTTTTTCAAAATAAAAACCATTTATTACGGTGACATATTTTATATTTTTATTAGAAAACATCTATATAAAATTCTCGTGTCACAATGTTAGTTACCATTCTCCTCTGAAGCGGCTTGACCTATTTTTATGAAATAATATATTATATATAAAAATAAATGTTTTGTAGTTCTAAGAATCGTCTATAATCTATTTTATAATCCTACCCGGGCGGAGTTGCAGGCGACAGCTAGGTTGAGTTTATAATTAAAAAATGTTTACTACGAACATTTTGGAATTTGCGAATTTCAAAATTTAAAACAATAAGTACGTAAAATGACAATATTTACTTGATCTCTTGATCCGATTTATTAAACAACATAGAGACATGTCCATCCTTATCTTCTTTACCAGCCAGTCTGGAATATCCCACCGCTTTAAAGCGACAGAGTGGATTTTGTTCATTCAATTCCAATGCCGGTGCATTCTTGTTATAATACGCCTGACCTGCAATTAATTGCAAGGAGAATGTAAAATAAGCAAAGGGTGTTATAATATACATAAATCTTTATACAGTAGAGATGTATATCTGTCCATCCCATTATAAAAACTTATAGCATCTTTACTTTACTAAACAAATAACTATTGACTTCAATATATTTTATATGAAATAATTCGAAAATACCCAAACTGTTGAAAAGATTTTTTTCACTCTTAGAAAACTATGTTCTTTTCTAGAAATAAAAGATCTAAAATACTGACAATTTGCAGTTCTTCTGGTATTGTGGATGTCCAAAGGCACTGGATCAACTATTATTAGACATTTTGATGCTTGTTTACACTATATATATGGTAAAACTTACCAACACCCCATTGTGCCTGCAAAAGGTTCCACTTGGCTAGCACTTGGTCCCTTTCGTCTCCGAATACACAACAGTTGAACACTGCAGCAACAAGCGCCTCATGTGCTGTTGCTGGCCCTTGCTGTTGTTGTTGCTGCTGCTGTTGTTGTTGTTGTTGCTAAAATAACAATTATAATCTTTTGTTTTGAATTTATGACATTAAAATCCTTACTAATATTATAAAGTATCTCTGTCAGTCTGTTTGCCTTGCTTTCATTCAAAAACTACTGAATCATTTTAAATAGAGTTTGGTACAAAGATAATTGGAAGTCTGAAAAAGGACATAGGCTACATTTTAACCCACAAAAATGGTTTTATTTAAGTTCTTTGTTATAAAAATAAATAGCTATAATAATAAGCATACCTGTGGCTGTCCAAATGTATTTGTGGCCCCTAGAGAAGTACCGAAACCAAGAAACCCAGAGACACCGGGTTTGGTTCCAAAAGCAGAGCCAAATGTAGACCCAGTATTAGCTGAAGTACCAAATGTGTTTGCACCCAAAGTATTTGTACCAAATGTGGGTGCAGCACTACCAAATGTTGATGTACCAGTTCCAAAAGCGGTACCTGTACCAAATGTGTTAGTGCCAAAACCAGCACCAAAACCTAAAAACATTGTTTATTTATTTAAACTATTGCATTATACATATGGACATTAATAATAAATACAATGTACTTACTATCTGTAGAAAAGTAAAAATTAAAATTGAGTACCCATAAGTTTCCTCATTTTTGTTGATTTAATATTAATTACAATCCAAATAAGTATCAGCAATACAATCAATGGGTAATCTTAAGATCGTTAATATGCACTTGGAGGAAAATAGATCTCACCTGTACTTGGTTTTGCAGCTGTACTACCAAAAGCAGTGGTCCCAAACAAGGATGGGGCAGTTGATGCGGGTGTGGTGCCTAGTTGAGTGCCAAATGGTGCTGCTGCAAAAGTATCACATTCAAATAAAATCTCAATAAATTTAACTTTAAAGTTAATGGACTAATGAATGGTGATTAATTGCCATCCATTAATCTATACATTTTTTAGTTATTAAGGTCTTAGAATCAATTTGCGATATTGTGAAATTCACATCTTCACCAAATGCTATTCACTTATTTACTAAATGTAGGGTAGATGTATTAAAAACATATTCATTACAAGACGTAACAATATATTTCATATTAACTGTGATTTAAGGGCTTCACTTCAGACCTGTACTACTTGCAGTAGATCCAAATGCACCAAATCCGGCCGAAGAAGTAGTTGTACCAAAACCACCGAATCCAGCAGTGCTCGTTGTTGCTGTATTAGTGCTACCAAAAGAAAAAGCTGCTAAAAAATAGTAAAACTATTAGATTTATACAAAAACTGTGTAACGCAACAATTTGAAGACGTTTAACCTTACGTTTAGCGGCACTTCCAAAAGGAGTGTTTTGCTGTGAAGTATTAGCACCAAAACTAAACGACATTGTAAGCTTTTCACTTATTGATTGATTGATCTGTTAAATGTTTATAAAAATGATAAGAATTTCAGTAAGGATGTCACGAAAATACTTATACGTTAGATGCCTGTTTTTATTTCATTTAATGTGATTACTTTAAAATGTGAAAAGTTGTTGTGAAGTTTTGAAGGAAACGAATAATGACATTGACTGACAACTGACAGATAATGAAATGTTAGTCATAGATTAGAATTGTCATTTATGGGTGGAGTAGATTAAAAACATTTGTGGCAACGAGGTTTCCAAGTTTGATGTTTGTATTCTGTAGCAACGTCTGTTTACTCTTTGATTTGCAGTTGATACCATAACTAATGCATTGCATTCCACAACTAAAATTAAAAGCCTGTCGTCTCGAATTGTAACCTGTCTTAAAACCAGTGATTTTAAAGGACAAAAAATAACTATGTCGGATTGGGATACTGTTACGATTCTCCGAAAGAAACCACCAAAAGCGTCCGCACTTAAAACTGAACAAGCCGTAAACGCCGCACGTCGTCAAGGTTTACCAGTTGACACGCAACAAAAATATGGTGCAGGTACTAATAAACAGCATGGTACAACAAAAAATACCGCTAAACTTGATAGAGAAACTGAAGAATTACGACATGAAAAAATACCGCTCGATTTGGGAAAACTGATAATGCAAGGAAGACAAGCAAAAGGTATGAGTCAAAAAGATTTGGCTACAAAAATTTGTGAAAAACCTCAAATTGTGAATGATTACGAAGCTGGTCGAGGAATTCCAAACAATTTGGTACTTGGAAAAATAGAAAGAGCAATTGGAATAAAACTTCGAGGAAAAGAAAGAGGCCAACCATTACAGCCTCCTGGAGGAAAAAAATAACGGATTCCCTGGGAGGCGAAGACATTTCTCCGATTTGTTTATTGCATAATAATTATCTCATTTTGCCTTTGAATGTGTTCTGTACTACAAATAATTAGTAACATCACGTTAAATATGATGTAAGCATTTATTTTTCTTGGGGTTCTGGAACGTTCTGCCTGTGATGTTACCACTTTGAAAAATATGTAGATAATGCTCCTTGGATATGGATGTGATATGCAATAAAGAAAGTTATTTATATATTAAAGTTCGTGTATAAATATATCATCGTTAATATGTAATTGTAATCGATCCTACATGTGAAATTAAAGTTTATAATATCATATTCATGCAACTCATTGTTTGATTATGAAACATTGTGAAAGAGATTTTTTTAACAATTTACAACTACAAGTCTACGAGGGGAAGGTTAGTTCTGTAAGTTTGAGTTCCAATCCAAATTTACTACAATAATACAGGGTTGAAGTTCTGATAACTTCTGTCCAGTTGACAAGTCATATAGATAATATATTGTTATTTTATTTACTACCTCCCCGTAACATCGGGAAAAGTTCCTTACCTTTCTACCTAGTTCAGGCTGTAGAAGTCTATTTAAATAGGCATCTTGACGACTCGGAGCGCTGACCCATTATCTAAAATATTGGTGCTTAAAAAGTTTTAATGAGATAAGGCGGGACAATTTGCGAAGCTTTCAATAATGTTGAAAACTTTAAAACACTGCACTGCTATTCATCGAATTTTAAAAAATGTTTCATTTTTTCAACTGTAATTTCATATAAATACGGCTTTTTTTAACACCAAAGAGTATATAAAATATGTTTAACACTGTACACGGCTGGTAAAAAATTTTGATGAACAGTTTTTTTTTCATTGGCTTTTTATGTGCTATTTGATTGGCAACACTGATAGACATAACCTAATCATAACATATGATGTCAGATGTCATTGTAACTGATAAAATTATTATTCAAGCTTTAAACTTGAATAAAACTGAAACCATACAATAATCACATACGTTACCATCGTTGACTATTTATTTTATAGTTTATATTCCACTGTATTATAGTTAATACTTTTTGGATATACTTACAATTTGAATAGTATGTTTTATCATATTTGTAACATTTAGGTTTCAAATTTATAATGAATACATCTGCCTCGGATTCTGAGGAAGAAGTTTTAGTGTATGCAGAGTTTAAAGATACAGTAAATATTGAAAAATACAAAAACATACATGTCTTAGGTATAGATAGAAAAAATCCAGTTATACAACTGGATGATACCTTCTTCACAGGTAAAAACTATGTAATATAGCTAAAAAAAACATGGCATGGTGGTGTTTAGTAAATAAAGAATAATAAAAAATATCATATAAATTACTATCAGAAATGTCTAAAATGCCACCTCATGTAGTTATTGATTTATAATATATTATTTAAATTGTAGGAACTTTTGAGAACCCATTAGGAACATATTTATTTTTTGAAGAAGACCAAACACCACACTGTGATGATCCATTGTTTGATAAACTACCTGAGAAAAATTTAAAGTACTTATACAAAACTAATAAGCTTCTATCTATGGAACATGCATATGTTACATCAAAAGAAGGTTCAGGTTTGTTTTAAACTTTATAAATATAAATATTTTTTAAACAGTTAATGTTGTCTACTAATTTTATTTTTTATTCCTTTTGGCAGATAATATAGAGAACAAAGTACAACAATTAAATGAATCAGAGAGCATAGAACCAGTTTCATTTGAAAATTTAGAAGAAGCTTTGGAGACATTTAAAAAAGACAAACAAAAGTATGATGATAATGAATTAAAACCTGAATTAAAGTCACAACAATCACAGTAAATCTTTTGGCATGGTATGTGTTTCTTAAGACATTTTACAACTTATTTATTTGATGTTAATTATTTAAATACTTATTATCAATAGATTACACTCTTTACATCTCTGAATACCCAATGATTTTCCATGTATATATCATGCAATTATTGTGCGCTACCATAAAGTTTGAATAGCTCAATAGTAACTGTGAAAACAATAATGTTAGTCTATGGAAGGGGAAAAACTTTAATGCTTCTCTCTTTCAACATGTGTAGTAACTACATGTTATTCCCCTTCTCAATGAAATACCAAGTTCTTTCCCTAAATATAATTACGAGTTTATGAAGGCACATTATGTCCAGTATAAAATGTGTTTTTGCACCTCTCTGTTCTGTTGTACCCAATTCTGTGTGTTGTTAACAAATGTATTGTTCTCGTTATTACTGTTGTAAATTATTTTGTTTGTTTTGAAACAAATAATAATATTTTGAACACTTTTGCATACACCTCATGTAATTTTTTTTGTTACTGTGTGTAATAATATATGAAATAAGAAGTCTAACAACCCTCATATATATTATTAATAATTACACTTTTGTGATGGGAAAAAGGTGAGCAACCGTCCATTTTCAACCAGATGTATTTTAGTATATAATTAAAGGATTTTACTTTTTCATCAATGTGATCTGATTTAATTATGCTATGTATTCTTCAAGTATCTTCTCTAAACAATTCTTGCATATTAATTTATAACCTACCTGTGTTCTGCGACTCCAACCGCTTGGAATTAAAAAAAAACGTAATTAGCCTATGTGTTCTTTCAGACTATCTACTACATCCCTGACAAGTTTTATCAAAATCGTTGAGCCATTCCATAGATACCGTTTTAAAAAACATCTGTCCATGCTCTAAATTTTTGCATTGATATAATTGATGGAATATTTATTCAATTATTTACAGAGTGGTTGCAGTACAAAGGAAATATAATAATTCTACAATGGAAGAGGTGTTGCAAGATCTCAATCGGCAGTTCATAAGACTGAAAGCCAGAGATAAAAAATGCAATAACATTATATTACATTCAGTGTTAGAGGACATTATAAGTAGAATGCGTGCTTGTGATAACTTGTTTGACAGTATGAATCCAAGACTAGACTACTTAGGTAGTTACTATGATGGCCTGCGTGTAGGGAATCCTAATGAATATGACATAAATGTTATATTACGAATACCGATTGATGATAATAAAATCATTTTGGATGCCAGAGAATCGGAGTGTGGGCATACTTGTATTATATTGCCATCAGAATTTAGACGATTAGCTAAAACTCAGGTAACAGCAACTAAGGGTTTTTTAAAGACTTTAATGTGGTGTGATACCAAGCATCGTTTTTCCGTAACAAAATTTCGTTCGTGGATACAAAGTGTAGTCGATACAACATTAAATACACTGCCTGTGAAAGATGGAAAAAGATTTATAAAAATAAATAATAGCAGTTACTTCATTGAATCAAAACGGTCTGGACCAGCTAATACAATTAATATTATAAAATGCAATAATACAGTTATTGATGTGGACTTGGTACCAACTTTTGCAATTACATTACCAAAGAAACCAATTAACTCATCGATTTTATTTAACAAAGTAAATGCTACTAATATACAACAATATTTTGTTGTACCAAAACCAACGCAGAATGATTTCAGTTGGCGTTTAACATTTCCGATTCAAGAGCGGCTTCTGATAAGAAGTAAAAACAATTTAAAAAGTACTGTGAGAATTTTAAAACATTTACGTGACGTGCAGGGTTTTACAAAACTCTCCAGTTACTACATAAAAACTTTATTTTTGTGGGAAATTATTCCAGAAAACGAGGTCATGTGGAGAAATAAATCATTGTCGTTTTTGGTAATCTATATGTTGAAAAAGCTTAGAGATTGTCTTGTGAAAGGTGAGATAAAAAATTACTGGTGCCCTGAACATAATCTTATTGAAAAAATTAAAAAGAATACCTGCCAAAATTGGGGAAATAGATTAAATGTAATAGTAAATGCCTTAGAAAAAAAGGGAAAGGGCAATGCTAACATAGTTCTGGAGTATTTCACTAGGAATAAAAAAGATCCTGCAGAATAACTGGTTTGCCAGAAATGCACCAAAAAATGGAAAACCTGGGGCAAGGTAAAATAAGGTATGTTTTAGTAAAATAAAAGGCCTTCATCATGGTAAAAATGGGTAATATATCTACTTAATTAAATAATTGATGAAAACCTTTGGCGATTAAAATAATGATACTGATAGTGAGATCTGTGACATGTATCAACTAGAATAAATATATATCTATTTTATTGTAAAATTATTTTTGACTTTTCCTCGTCCCCTTCTTTATTCAATGTTGTGACTTAATTGAATACATCTGTCCCCCAAAATTCAAAGAAGTCACTCTGTTTTTAATTAAAACCAATTTTTCTTAAAGATTACAAGATTTACAACATCTTCGTCTAATTAAATTTTGGTTACTTTTTCCCTTAATACAAGGATTCTAATCTTAAGGATGTCTCTTTATATTATGTATTTACAAAGCCGTTGCAGATATTGCACACGAAAATAGGATTGCAACTGCATTGTATTATATTGTATCTGCGTATTTTTCTATTCTACTCAAAAATGAAACAACACTGAGTCGGTATTTATTTGTATTATAAAGACGCTAATCGTAGGAATTAAAAATATGTATAAAATAATTTCTGTAAATTATTTTTATAAATAATTAATGCTAATTGATCAGCAGTAAATAGTTTCCGGTTCCGGACTCCATTAAAAGGTTTCAACATCTGGTTTATTTCCTTATTTTACACTGACAACACTAATGAATTTTTCGTGATGACAACATGGCAGTCTGGTAGTAGTCCGCCATTTTCTTTGTATCGCCATTTCATTTATTTAGTGAGATGGAGAATTGAAGATTTCAAAGTGAGATAGAAAGATAATTTAAATTCTGATATGGTACATTCGCTTTCAAATTGGAAACATATTTTATAAAACTGCAATAAGAGGTATGACATAAGAGACACATTTGTGTATAGAATTATCACACGTTTCGATAAACGTTGCACTTTGTCACTCAAATACAGAAATGAATATTACAATGGCGTCTGTCGTTTACTTGAAGCGCGTCTATAGATAGTCCGTCATCCTTTTCTTACATATATCGACGCTGTTCACAGAGACACTGCTTTCATCGACGAATGATCTTTTACGAGCAGAGTAGACTGATAAGAAATATCCCCCGTTACCTTCACACTTTATGTTTTGGAGTTTCTCTTTCGTGTGGACAATTAGCCGCGCTTTTAAATTTTCTTTGAAAATGTTAAGTTATTTCGTTGGAAATATCGCAATAGTACTGCTATGCTGACTTATTGTACTTTTGCGCTATTTTGATTCAGATAAACCTTGTGATGAAATTATAACAGAAGATGTTCACGACGAATACTGTGCAAGCCGGCAGTATTCCGACTCTGCAGTATCAAGAGCATCCAACTCAAAAATCACAAGGCAAAAACATGGAAAATGTACAACAAAAGAACGCACAACAGACACAGCAAACCCAACAGGTAAAGTTTTATTTGTTTTAAACTATTGTAACCTGAGCAGATAGAAGTATGGAGCAAGTGTATAATTGAAGTTTTCTTTGTTTTGAAGTATATTTGTCAACAATTTTTTTATTAGGTAAAAGTATTATTTAGTTCATTGTCATTTATTTTCATTATTCAATCTGTTGTCTAGTAACAGATTTGCCATTGCACCTGTTTTAATAAAACCAGACAAGACTTTGTAAGAAAACTTGACAATGTAAATATTTTTTGCAATTTAATTTTTCTTATTTGATATATGAATAATATTTTTTCAGGAATTTCCCACATTTTGTTACACAACCAATGTAAATATGATAGGAAAAATTGGCACGGGTACGACCACTGGTGCTGGTGGGGTTACGGGTGGAGTAAACATAGCGCAATTGACAACAAGTGATGACAAGACATGTTATATAGCTCAACCTTTCTCCTACAATTATGCATTAGTTAATCAGATGCAAATTGCACCGAATGGTATTCAAAATACTATATCCAATATAAGCTTTAAATGTGATGTCTGTGGTCTGATGTTTGGACATTTGACTTTACTTAATGCTCATAAAAGAATACATGCCCAGGACACAGGTGAGACTCATTACACTGTATTTAATGGTTAAGTCCATATTTCAAATGAGTAGTAAACTAGTACTAGAACAATATGGATTTGCCAACTTCATGAAACACATATTTTACTTCTTAAACAATATATTGAATACATAAGTTGTTATGAACATATTTAAAAAATATATATTTGTATGAAAATGACAAAAAGTTATTATTTAGTGAAATAAGTACTAAATATGACACACATTTGGTCTTGCATTAATATGATTAACTTAACTTAAAAAAATTATATGCCAAAGACAAAAAGACAATTCTATTAATATGGCTATCTATAATGTAGAGCCTAGTCTGCTATCTTCTAGTGATTTGCAATGATTTATCACAATTGAAAAATATAAATGATAAATACTTATGTTCCAGATAACAATATAACTGTGGTGGCGACAGGTGTCAGTACAGCTAATGAAGTTACAATGCCACCACACATACAAATTATATCTTCTGACCCAGCTGACCAGACACAACATCAAGTGCATATTCAAGAGAGTAAGTATATATACTATGTTAGATATATAGCTTAATTCAATGAGAAGAAATATATTATGTCCAAGCAATCTACCCAATTTTTGCTTTATAAAGCTCCCATCAGAGATTAAAAACAGATGTTTTTATCATATATTTAAACACTGAAATGTTTTAAATAATTCATAAACAATTTTACATGTACATTTAATGTATTTTTCAGCAAAACCTGTTATAATAGATAAGGTCCAGAAGTGTATAACATGCGGAGGTCCAATAAATAACAATCCTAAAAGAAAAGGTCCAAAACTTATAAGGTGTGAAAATTGCATTGCACAGGATTCTGTAGATCAACAGAGAAATAGTCAACGTAAGTTTTGTTTTTCTCTTTAGAGACTGCAGGTCAGCAATTATATTTCATTTGCCTTATTACAAAATGGGCTCAGTATCAAATTTATATTTACTATATTTTTATTTAATAAAATATACGGTGATTAAACAAATAAATTTATAAACTAAATGTCTATTTGATTCTAAATGTGGAACATTTTGATAATAGCTGAGTTATGCTAAATTATGTTATGAATATAGTATTTAACTTTGTCAGTAAACTCTACACAATTATTGGTGTCGTCGGATGACAATGTAAAGTTTGAAGTGAGCGGAGTGACCACAGTGCAGGCCGACCCGCTGGACACGGCCCAGACCAACCATCAGACACAGCAGCCACAGAAACCTTGTATGTATTAATAAAAGTTTTAATATACAGTCAAACCTGACCTTTTAAACCTTTAACTCAAGTTAGAGAGAAAAAATACTACTTTTTACTTTCAATAAACCAGGTTTGTCTGTAAATAATTGTTTTTTTTTTCGAGATGCATGAGATAAAGAGACCATGGTTAAGAGAAGATGGTAAAATGAAGTGTGTTAGTGTCATATATATGTCATAAAGAGATGATAATGGGTTTAAATAAGAAAATTCCCCATCATTAATAAGCAAAATTGTTATTCCCCATTTGTAATGAGCAATTACAGCTATAAACTTTACAACATTCCTCTGCGATGTTACAGAAACATTTTGGTGATTGTAGCATGGTTTTGTCTATTGACTTTTGCATTGTGTAATTTATTTTAATTTTTATCAGTGCCAGGACATCATCCTGTGAAGAAAAGAACATTGGCATCAGTCACGAAATGTCAGAACTGTAACGGTTCAGGAATAATATTCATAGGCGGCAATAAGAATAAACATAGTCAAGCAGATATGGACAAACGATTCCACTGTAACATATGCGGCGGTTCCTTCTCGAGGTACTCCTCCCTCTGGTCCCACAAGAAGTTACATTCCGGAGAGAAGAATTTCAAATGTGGAATTTGTGGGATAGCCTTTGCTAAAGCGGTTTACCTTAAAAACCATTCTAGGATACATACAGGAGAAAAACCTTATAGGTTAGTAAGATTTTTCTTTATCTTACTGCTTACTAACATTTTAAATGCGAATGTTTTGATGTATGCATGGTACAACAGACATAAATGAAATTTGGCGAAGATGTAGGATATTGTCTGGATGAACATATAGGCTACTAATTAAGTGTTTTTAATACCGCGCGAACGGAGTAGCGGGCGACAGCGAGTTTAGGAATAAATTGAAATGAATTATTTCCATTACAGATGTAGTACATGTGGTATGCAGTTCTCTCAATCTCCACATTTGAAAAATCATGAAAGAACACATTCAGGAGAGAAACCTTATGTCTGTGAGGTGAGTTCAAAAATACATTCGAACCTTTGTATTGAAATCAGAATACCTAACAATAACAATCCGTGTTAAACAGTTTTTTTTAAGCTAATAAATGGCACATTAACACAGATTTTTGAGAAATCTACATTTGATATTTCAAAAATCTAATGATCCTAATTATACACAATCAATATAAAAAAAGTGTTTGTTATCTGCGGTCCGATTTTTGATACATTTTGCTATAAATCTTTATTGTGTACAGGTGTGTGACAAAGGGTTCGCGAGACACGCCACACTGTGGAATCATCGGCGCATTCACACCGGCGAGAAGCCATACAAGTTTGTACATTTCACTGATTTCACCTTAATCTTAAACACTTTATATACGCTATACATTATAATGCACTAGGTTAAAAAAAATCTGTGATGGATTTCTGGAGAAAATGTATTTTACAGGTGTGATACATGCGGCTCGGCATTCAGCCAGGCGGCACATCTCAAGAACCACGCCAAAGTGCACTCTGGCGAAAAGCCCTTTAAGTGCGACATATGCACCGCCGCCTTTGCTGACAGGTTCGCTCTCAAGAGACATAGGGGCATCCATGATAAATATGGTAAGTTAAAAACCAACCGAAAATAGTTACATCTCTTAAGAGTTGTTATTTAGTAATATCTACATTAGTTCTACTAAGTAAGGCTGATTTTTGACTTGTTTAAAAGTAATTTTTCATAAGACGTGTGTGACGCCAAACCTTTTGTACAGGTCAAACGACTCCATTACCTTCGCGGGTGCAGCTAAACCAGCAGGAACAAGGCAATCAGCAAACAAGCGAGTCGCAGAGCATGCAACCCGTCGTCGAAATAGAAATCCGCCCAGACCAAACACTTTGAGCCTAGCACACATTACTTACCCATTCAAAAATAAAGGCTAAATAACCATAAATTCCACTGCACTGACACTTGCATTAGCAAATATTGTCTCTATTTACTTTGTTGAAGGAAACTAGAGAAAATATGTGTCAATATAAGTTTCACAGCAGTGGAAACCCACATTAATAGTGTTATATGGTCAATTGTATATAGAAGTTGTTAAAGGGTACATGTTACTTAATTTGTAATTAATATAATGTGCACGGTGCAGTTGTCACTGCCATTATGTTTAAGTGTGAGTCACGAGCAGTGTATTTTTTTCAAAAGTGATCTATAGTGTGTTAATAAAGACAATAGTTGATTTAATGCAACGAAAATCTACTATGTGTGGAAAATTAATATCGGGATGTAAGTATAAAATAAAGTAATTTTCGAAAAATGTAAAAGAGCAATAAATTAAGTGATTATTCCCACTTGAATGGGTTTACAATAAATTAATAATTAATTTTGGAGAGCTGTGTCATTTTATCATAATTTTGGTCTCCATTGGAAATTACGTTTGACAATATTTATTTTGAGTTATGCTACATTAACCATTGCAAACCAAGTATTACACATGGAAATTTAAATTAAAATTCAACAATGCAATAAATCAAGGCAATTTTATCAAGAAACTTAACATATTAAATTATAAGAACAAAAGTTCTCCCGAGAGCCACTGAATAAATTAATTAAGCAATCCAATAAAGAAGTATGGATTTGTTTTCGAGTGTCCCAATCTATTTATATTGAATATCATTGGCTGTGGAATTAGCAACATATTTTTATATTATGCTGTTATAAGAGCAAATAATTTTGTTGTAAATTTATATATCTCACATGTGTAAATAAAACATTTTTCGCTGTGACACTAGGATTCTATATGTGATTTAGTTAGCATATCTTATGAATTAAGGTATTTTATTTATAATGGATGGGTTGATTTTGCTAAATATTGTTTGTTTCTTTTTACTTTACTACTGCAATAATGTACATTATTTTAGATATATTATTTTTAAGTGACTTATACATAGGTTATTCACAGAATATCATATTTAGTGAACACAACTCATCCAGATATGAAATTGCTGCATCAGAATGATGCTTTTTGTAAGCTAGGTGGTAAGGTTTTTAAATATGATGTTATATCTTAGTAAAAAGTGTTGTAAGAATGTTTTGTTTTATTTATATCTAATTAATGAAACTACAAATTGCATTTTTGAACACATTTATCTTGGAAAAGGCTTCGTCTCTAAATATTCAGCTAATAGAGAAAACTAAACAGGTATATCAGCAAATTCTTGAAATGCATTTTTGTAATTGAGGGAAGTTATAAAATATACAATTTGAATAAATTTAAACTTTATTCTTTATCACACTTAAATAAACATATATATATATATATATATATGGAGTATAACATATTGGAATAAATTACTCGTAGACCCAGTTTTCGGCAGCCGGAGTCCATCCAACAAGTTCCTTCTCCGTAAACCATAAGCCGATTTCTTTGTTGGCCGATTCAACGCTGTCGGAACCGTGAATTATGTTGCGACCGACTTCAATGCAAAGATCGCCACGGATGGTACCGGGTTGAGAGTCAGCGGGGTTCGTTGCACCTAGCATTTGACGACCGGTTTTCACCACATTAAGTCCCTCCCACACCATCGGGACCACTGGTCCAGAACTCATATATTTCACTAGTCCAGGGAAGAAGGGTCTGGAAGATAAGTCGCTGTAATGGTTCTGTAGAAGTTCTTCCGATGGCCATACGAATTTCAAGGCAACCAGTTTGAAACCTTTCTTCTCGAAGCGTTTGATGATTGTGCCGACAAGCCCGCGTTGGACACCGTCAGGTTTTACCATAATAAAGGTTCTTTCACGTGGCTCAGCCATGTTTTAATTTCGTTTGAAGGTTATGCGATCAAATCAAGAAATGCTGCAGTACCGGTGCGTGCGGCGTGTCGCTGTCCAAGATCACAGACAAAGAGATGGAAAAATGCCATAGAGCAGAGGAGAGAACGAATCGATGAAGGACAAACTAGGGATGTCCACTTGTTGTTCACATAGGTCGTCTATGATCATCAAAATTATTCCACCTGGTTTCAATATTGTCTTAAATCAATGATACATAATTTTTTAATTTATTCAATATCGTAATACGTAAACGAATGGCAGCGCTAAAAATTAAAGGTAGTTGTGTATAAATCAGCTTGAACAATACAGATCACATATAACTTGAACCGTAGAGCCACACGGTCTATTGCGATGAACTACAAATGCACGAGCTACACGGTGCCTCGCAGTTCTCAGCTTGAGACACGAATCATAACTCTATGCAAGTATAAATTGAGCCTAGCAGTGAGCCGGTTTACTACTGTTTTGCTTTACATTGCTTTACACTTGTGAATAAAAAAGTTTTACTCCACAATTCTTTATCACCTGACATACGTATGTACACAGAACATGGATGACCATGTATAAAGAGTATCTAGATTAATACAAAAGTGCAACCACTAAGCGTTCCTCTTGGTACAAAAAAGACCCGTACCCGTGGAGAGTAGCTTCAGAATTGGGCCCAACATAATGTTGGACTTGAAATTCGAAACTATAATTATAATTTTATATACTAGTACATAAAAAAGTTTCATTTTAATCATGAGAAATTATTAAGTCAGAGAAAGCTAGAAAGCATCTCTGGCAAATACTGTAAACTCAGAATTTTGTACACCCGACTGAATGAATCGATCAATCCTTATCGCAATTAGAAACAATGTTTTACGAGCGCTTGTTCATTATGATTTCCGTAAACAATGAGACAATATTATTTTTTTCTCTAACTGCGACTTCCATCCGTGAAATTAAATTCATTAGTACAATAGTACGATCAAATCTTTCGAAGTGCACAATGCTATCATGTTTCGATTACACAATTCAAATTGCTTTGTTTACGGTAAGTTAAAATTAACCTAAAACATTATTTTAAAGCATATCCAATATTAATTTTTTCTATTTCGCTTGAATTATTTTAATGAAATAAATAATAAACTAATGTGTGTGATACACCGTTCTGATTAATGATATTTAGTTTTGTAGGTACTCATACGAAATATAATAAATGTTAATACCCACTTTTTAGATACATGCTGTAAATTCCTTATCCATATTGAACAGTCATGGATACGCCATGGAAAATAGTGGATCGGAAGCCGAGGTTACAAGTCTTTTATCATCAAAATCTTATGTGCCCAAGGATCGGGACTTACCAAAGACGCTCGTCAAGAATATTGGTAAGGAATATATCTATGAGAATTATCTGTGCTTCCCATCGAGTTCCTTTTTATTTTGCTTGTTTTCTCTCAAGGTCATAGAATCTGTTTGATAATTTTAAAATTTGCGCGGTAAAACATATGCTCCAGTAATATTATATTTAGTGCAAATAAGAACTAAAATGTTTAAATTTATTTTAGAAAATGATGGAACTTATATTTTATCAAAGTTATCGGATGAACAGTTAATAAAATTGTTAAGCGAACAGCCAACAAAAAATGAATATTATCTGAGTGATCTCATCAAATTAGCTGTTGGTAATACGGCCAAGGATGACAATAAAATGATTCCTGATTTAGGCAAAAGTAAAGTACACGATAATATGTTGAACAATGGTTTTGAAATGCAATCCAACTTTAAAAATAGGTTTCGGACAATAGAAAAGCCAACAATTGGAAAAGCTCAGTCTGCTTACTTTAGACTTGAAAACAAAGAAGTTGATCCATATCACGTAAAGAACGAAGCTGATTACGCCGCTTTCCAGAAGATAAACAACTTGCTGTATAGTCGACCTCAAGTTGACGAATTGAGTGAAGAAGACGAAGAGAAGAAAGAATTACTTTTCGATGTTTTAGTGGCACAACTAAAGTCTCTATGTTGTAAAAAATCAAAGAAAAAACGGAAAAACAAGAAGCAATACTTAAGCCAATTTTTACCTCGAGCACCTATATCGAAAATGTATGCAGAAGATTTAAAGCCACCTCAATTGCTAAATGAATACATGTTTTTAATAATGAATGAAGAAGTTCGAGGTAATGGTAGTGAAGAACTTATATCGGTAGATCCTGAAAGTCTTGAAAAAAATAGCAGTGTTTTATTACTAGGTCCTATAACAACGCCTTTGACCGATAATCAGTTAAAAACAGTTGTAAGTATTAATTGAAAAAATTTAAAAGCATAAATTGCTATTTAAACGAAATTAACTATCGTAATATATTTTCAGATGACGAGAATTTCTAATGAATTATCGAAGCAAGAATACGTCCCCCTTCTACAGCAATTAGCGGAGGGTTCAGTTAGCAGTGGTCACTTAAATTTATTAAAAAACGTAATGCACAGTCCACTAACTAGGCGTTACATAAAACCCCATAGATGTAATCATCAATCTAAACTCGCAAAAGTATATGGGGGCCCAAAATGGATAATTTGTACCGGTTATTTGAATATTAATACACCAAGTTTATACGATTAGAACAATTTACGAAAATTTGACGTCTTTTTAATAGTTTCCTAGCTTGAAAGATATATTCATTGTTTAATAGAAAAAACACTGCGACATGATTTACTTAATAAATACTTTTATTAAACTCTTTGATAAGGTGAACCTGAACTGTAAATTCTGTAGACAATAATCATGATAAAAAACAGGCACAAAGAATAAATTTTATACTTTAATGAAATTTATGAAAGTGCTTTTAATATTTTAGGATTTTAGGTCTCAATTTTAAAGTTAAGCTAATTATTGAAAATTTGGCAAAAAGCTTTCCATCTATTGCTAATATTTCTTTGACAACTGCATGACACTTGACAGGTTTATAAATGAAGACCAAATTTGAAAGAATAAATCTATTTCCAAAATATTAATGGATTTGGTATAACAATAATATCAAAAACAATAATACATATATGTATTCTGGATTGTTAGCTTACTGCAGAACTGAAACCAAATTTCCCGCGGGAAGATTTGTAAAATGTATAAATTTGGTGTTGATGAAGACATAGAAACTGAATAATTTAATAATTCTTCTACTATTGTACTAGAAGAATTATTATAATACTACCAATTACAAATAGGTTTTGATTTACCACTAAATAATAACGTGCCAACAAAATAATATAAGCATGCCACAATCAGAAATTAAAACTTCAGGTGAAATTGTTAGATGTGGTTGGGTTACTAAAGACCCACAATACATTGAGTACCATGACAGTGAATGGGGTGAACCAGTATACGATAATTATCAACTTTTCGAAATGTTATGTTTGGAAGGGCAACAGGCTGGCTTGTCTTGGATAACAATATTAAAAAAGAGAGAAAAATATAAGCAATCATTTCATAATTTCAACCCTAATAAAATTTCAAAAATGTCAGAGACAGCAATACTGAAGTTACTAAATGATCCAGGAATTGTTAGACATAAAGGAAAATTAATAGCTATTAAACATAATTCTGATTGTTACCTGGCTATGGAAAATAATGGAGAAGATTTCTCTAATTTTATTTGGAGTTTTGTACAACACAGGCCTATAATTAATAATTGGGAAAATGTAAAAGATGTCCCGACTGAAACGGATATTTCCAAAG
This sequence comes from Papilio xuthus, assembly GCF_000836235.2. NCBI lineage: Eukaryota > Metazoa > Arthropoda > Insecta > Lepidoptera > Papilionidae > Papilio > Papilio xuthus. The sequence continues at coordinate 4,504,351 of NW_013530969.1, forward strand.
CTCTTTCTAAAGCATTAAAAAAAAGAGGATTTAAATTTGTGGGATCTACTATTTGTTATGCTTTTATGCAGGCTTGTGGTCTTGTAAATGATCATATTGTTAGTTGTTATTGTCGGAATAGAGATGACATTTTGTTGGATTAACTTATAATTCTTTTCTAATTGATTTAATTTGTAAATATACTACTTATGTATTTACAATATGGTAAGACTGAAGGCGAAGCTGACTGTAGCTCTTCTGAAGATATTATTATAAGTACTACTGCAATATATAATGGTTTAATTATTTACTTCTTTTACTTTTTTTTATAATTTCCTGCAAGTCTTTCTAATGTCGAGTGTAAGGTAGCTTCAACTTTTTGGCGGGTAAGTGCTGTGACGAATAGGTATGTTCGATCCAGGATCGTTGGATCGATTTACGTTTTAGTTTGTGTTTTAGGACTGGTCGACTGTCTTCTATTTGAACACTTAGACCTTGACAACGTATTGTTTAATCTACAACTATGTTTATTCTGTCTTACAATGATGTCAAACTGTCAGTGTCAATGTCAAGATTGTTTAGGAATTTTGAAAACTGCAGTTGTAATTTTATTGTGAGTCGCGAAGTAAACAGAAATTTCCTTGATTCTCATTAATTAAAATGAATATACCCTTCCCTGTTTTGTTGCCGCGCCTCATCGATTCTAAGTGGTTTAACGCCGATAGTCCTTGCGATGAAGATGCAGAATTGACAAGTTTGGAACAAGCGAATCAACATTGGGTAAAAATAAGATTTTTTTAGATTTAAGTATTTAAATTTGAGGCCAAATGTATATGTATGTCAAATTTAGATAATGCTGAATTCTGTATATTTACTTATAGGATTTTTTTATATGCATTTCAGTTAAGTTCTATTGGACAACAATATATGAAAAGAGCCCCATTAGGGAAAACAGAACCTGAGCCAATGGAAGAAGAAGCGGATACCGATGAAGAAGAAGGTACATCAAATTTATTTGCAATTTGTGTAAATTTCATAATTTTTTTATATTGAAATTAAAGTACTTAATTTGGTACAGGAAATGATGAAACAGATGAATCTGAGGAATCTCATGATGAAGACGAGGAAGAAGAATTACAAACAACATATTCACCACCAAGAAACAACAACGATTTGGAACCAGACAGCTTAGATGATGTTAATGACGCATCAGAAACCAACACATCAGACCAAAGTGCGATGTGGCCAATTCAGTAGCGTAAGGATAAATTATACAAATTAAACAAGTACTGATGAAAATAGAAAATCGACATTTTTATTTGACAGTAAAATTATTTGTTAAACATTTTATTCCAAATGAAGCATTGAAAAAAAGACTTTTTTTTAATGATTATTATCATCAGTGGTGTTAAGGTTGTATATGGTTCTGGTGACAATAATATTTGTGTTCTATATTTTTTATTTTTGTTCTTTTTGTTTTAGGAATTCTATCTTTACATCAAGACAGTTAAAGTCTGCAAGTAATATGCGGAGTAACTGAAGATATGCTGACCCAGACCCAGTGCAGTGATTGAGTTGACTACTTTATCAAAGCAGTTTTGTTAACTACTATATTTTATGTGTAATTAAGTCAAAAAAAGAATAATTATTATTTATGTACTATCGTTAAAAAAAATATTATGTGCCTCTTGATATTCTGTGGGCTGACTTCTATGACACTTGTATTGACACATATTTTCATCCCTCACATTCTCTTTGAAAAAACAGAGACAACAATATGTGTCAAATTTCACTGCAGTGGAAAACTACAAAGGTACAGTTTCCTGGAAGTGAAGTGAAATATTACTTTTTTTAGAACCATTATTTTTTAATTTGAAATTTTTAACTACATTGCTGCTTGTGGGATAATTTTCTAGCTTAATTAAATTGTCTAAAATTTTCATATTAAAAATCATACTTTTTTTTAGTTTTATTCAATTTAATAATAACACAGTTAAAACCTTATTATTGCTAATGTAAATTCAGCATATTTGTACGTGATGTTGATGAAAAAAATTAAATTACATTGCATCCCTATTGCGACATCTATCTATATTATATTATAAATTTGAATGTTTAGATGCATGATTATTTGTTGGATCTCCAGAACGGATGCATGGATCTTGCTGAAATCTGGCTCTAGGATCTGGATGTAGAATAAAGCCTGAAAGAACACATAGGCTATTTATTAAGTTTTTTTTAACTGCGCACGGACGAAGTTGACAGACACACGACAGCTAATAATGGATATAAAAATTAGAAATGGTATAATAAAAAAGTACTTGTGCAATTTAAATTGTTTAATTTAGCTGATTACAAAGAAATTGTATCATTTTATGATAAATGTATAAAAATTAAATACAGTTTAAATACTCATCTTTTTAACTAAACATACAATATGTTAAATAAGACAAGTAGTGCTAATAAGGTTGGTTATTTCATGATGAAAAAGAATTTATACAATTTAACATTTTTAATGGTAAACTTTTTAGACTACTTGTCATCACAGAGAAATTCTCTCCAGGCTAAAGCAATAATTACATTATTTACAATCATTCAGTCTCATTCGAGTTTTTTTTTATTCATAAGTAAAGATAGAAATTAACTACAGAGAGAGAATACAGGGCAAATGTAACAAGTTAATTTAGCTTTTTTTGAGCCTCACCTATATGAAATTAATACACAAAAGAAAAAACTTCATTATAAAACCTACCTTATTTCAACAATAAAACCAAGTGAAATCCATCATGCAATTATTACTCTTAAATTTTTTTACTTAACTAATATAATAAATTAAAAAACACATGGAGGACAAATAATTGCAGACCGTCTAAAGAACACTGGTTACGAGCGATATCACAATTTCTGCAAATTAATTTATTAAGTTTTAAGTTATTACTTCTTAATAAATGCAAATGTTTAGATGGATGGATGTTTTGTTGGAAGTTATCTGCAGAATGGCTGCACAAATCTCGCTGAAATTTGTCATAGATGTAGAAAACGGTCTGGAAGAATACATCGGCTACCAATTTTTTTGCTAATCCCGCGCGTACGTTGTCGCGGGCGACAGCCAGTATCAGATAAATACTATTTTATTGCATTTAATTGATTTCATATTTCTCTAGTTTATTATCAGCATATGGATATTTTTCAAATTTAGATTTTGTTGAATATTACATTAAGGAAAATTAAGTGAATCATTTTAATTCACTGTTTAGATAACATTTGTAACATCAATAACAACATTTACTATTCTAGTCAACAAGGGAACGATATTGTCTTTAGGAATTATTGTCCATTTCTTAGCCAAGCATTTTTCAACACTTGCATGTGTTATTTTGGGATCTGAAAAAAAGAAATCTTTTTCAAATCAAAAATAAATATATAAAATAATGTATCACGCGTATATCCTTTCTAATTCATGAAGTTAATTTAATAATCAAATATTTTTTTTTATTACAACTTTGTAGATACGAGGGGGAAAAATTTATAACTTCCCACATATTACCAGATACGATCAACGGATTAATGAACGACCCTTTATAGGATTTAAGTTTTTCTCTCACATATTAATATCAATTCAATCAAGGGTTAAACAAATTAAATTGTTAATTCCTTTGCCGAAACTTAATATTGTTATATCTACTTCTTAAAGACATTAAGAAGATTAAAAAAGGAAATTATATAAAAGGTTTTCACTGTGAAAGCCTTGGTTAGAATATTAACATTCTTACCTGAACATTTTGCCATATTGAGAGTGAAAAGTATAGCACTTTTCTTGACAAGAGGATTAAATTCATCACAATAATAATGGAAGGCCATTGCAAGAGATGATGGCACTTCGTCAAGATCTGTGACTAACATAACACCGGTTTTGGTAACATCATTTCTGTATCTTTCGATGAGTTCACTATGGACTTTCATATCAAGTTTAGTGCTATCCACAATAACATGGTTGTGAATGTTATTGTCATTGCCTGGAAGAGATAACATTTTATTAATTACTATGCTTACTTTTTCTATCTACCTGTAATCTAATGTCTATCTGTAAGAAAAATGAATAATATTATAAATGTGAACATTTAGATCTCAACTTTTTTTCAGAAGGGCTCAACAGATCTTGATGAAATTTGGCATAGATGTAGAGCTCATAGGAAGAACAAATAGGCTGCTCATTAATTTTTTTTTCCGCGCGGAAGGAGCCACAGGTGACAGCTGGTATAAATCAATATTTTTTATCGAATAACTTACGAAGATATCTGGCTGTAGTGAAGGCAAGATCATTCATAAATTGATTAAAATTTGCTGGATTAAAATTAGAATTAGCACTGTTATATGTGAATATAAGTGATGCAGCATCTTCTTTCCGAAATGTTGTGGAAATAACTGTAAAAAAATATAACATGTAAATTATTTTGTTTTTATTTATTATTTAATGATTAATGATATTAATGTATATTCACCTGATTGAATCTGCATTATAGAGTTGTAGTTGATTTTGTAATTTTTACATAAATAATCTATATCACTATAAAATTTACTTTCATCATATATATTTTGGTTTTGCCTATTATTGTGTAAATAGAACATATATATAACTCCAATAATGCTAAAAATGACTGCTACAATAACAACACTTGAATAATTTTTGGTCTCTTTCTTATCTATAGTGGATTGCTGAAAGGAGTCTTCTACGTATGAGTCGCACGAATTTCTGCAATAGTAACATATAGCTTTTTTATATAAGATTAACAATCTATTGCTAGCCAGTTTGTGTAGAAACCCAAAAAGATTAATTAAATATTGATAGTGTAATAACACTCCAATGAAAAATACAAACTTCATACAGTCATACAACTCTCTATTATTTGTGAGTAAACAAATTATAGGATGAATATTCAATCTTCAAGTGGTATCTCTGTATAAAGCATTGCTATCATATAGGCATTTGAGAATTGATATAAATAAATTTTCATGTACATTAACATTTTCAAAAATTATTTATGATCAAAATAACCTCACATTTGTCATACATCATTTTTAATAATATTACAAGCTGTTTCTGTTAAGAAAAAAAGAAAATTCTTACTCTCTTTCCCTTTCATCGTCATCAGTAAATTCATCAGAAATGGAACTCGTGTTTCTTGCATTTATAGGGTGAAGATATCTGCTAAAAAATTAAAATAATAAAAGATAAAAAAATGTGATAAAAGTCATTGATTTATCTGCTGCAATATTATTATATAATTTTGCCATGCCAATTTGTGTATGTAATCCCAGGAAACATACAAAGTGCACCGTTTTATGTCTAACAAAAGGGGCATAGTTAAAAAATAATTCACTTGATAACCTGGCATCATACACATTTTCATCACTTTAGTTGCTTTCAGTTATATCGCCCGAGTGATTAATGCGGAATTCCATAAAATTCTTACAGCATCTTAAGTTTAAGATCTTGCCGACATTAACTTAAAATATAAAGTTTAAAACTTGGTATATAACGTGGTCAGTTTTAATGGAAAGCAATTTACCTCTGAATGTTATCAACTTCATCATTATCCTCGTCATCATCAACAATCGACGAGGATCTGTTAACTCGGTTCCTCTCTCTTCTTTGTATTCTATCGTTGGTATTCTGGACTCCATACCTCACCATTATAAATGTTTTAACAAAATAATGAATGAGATTTTATTTGTTTTTTTTTGCTAATAAGTTTAATTGATTATAAGTTGTTGTTCTAAAAGGTTTATTTTTATATAGTTAATGTAAATTAATTTAGAATGCAAAATGTAACTGTAAATCGATGTAAATAAAGTAGACAAATCTTGGCAAATCTTAAGTTCATTCTACAGATGACACTGACATTGACAGATATTGGATTGGCCTTGTTCTATAGGATATTGCATTAACATAGATTACATTTAATTAAAATGTAGGAATTATATCAATCAAAATTAAAATAATGGAAAATCAGTTTTTATTTTTTTTGTTTGTCAGTCTGTCTGTCCGCAAGGTACGTTTGTTCCGGGTAATATATAAAACAGCTGGTGCTATTATATTTTGACGGAACTTTCACTGGGTATAGTTAATGTGTTCGTGCATATTATAGGCTACTTTTTTTTTTAAGTTCCACGGTGACGATTTCGAGGGCGACCGCTATATCCAAACGGCTGATAGAGATGCACTCTACTGTGGTCATAGACGAATATTTCATGACCAGCTATTGCATGCAACTTCGTCAGCATGGTTACAAGACCATTGAAGTCCCGGAATATTGGTTCAGCAGCGGTTTTGGTTTTTAATTGAAACAAACGTGAACTTGCGGATGGATGAAATTTAAAAAAGTTTTCTTGGTATAAATAACGCAAATAATCATGTGCAGGAAATATGAATATTTTATTCTGATATTACATGCACACTCAAATTTTAATAACTGTAGATTGAACCAACCACGAGAACAGTGCCATTCTCATCAGCGGAGATAAGTTATTAAGAGATTAAACTTATTTGGCTACGGTTTCACTTCGGAAAACTCGAAAAAAACCTACAATAATATTTATTTACACATTAAATCAGTCCATGACAATTCTGTATCCTTATTGGATCTAAACCAACCTAGTTTATGTAAATAAATAAAAAAATCTGATAATGACAAGTCTTGTTGACTCCGCTAGATTAGAAGTTTAAGAACGGGACTTAATTTGCGGGTTCGAACCTGTGTATACCTATTATTGTGTCGCCGTGTTTTTAGATTTCCGAATTTGATATGTACATTTATCCGGAACGGAGAAGGAAAACATCGCAAAATACCCTGAATTTAAAAAAAAATTACTTGTGATATCAACCAATCCACATTGCATCAACATTGTTACATAGCCAACTCTAACTTGAGTAGATTCCGAGCCGTTCCATTCCATCAGTCTTAGACTAATTTTAATAGAGCCGTTCGTTCTATTAAAATTAGTCTCGTTTTAAAATACGTAAAAAGAAAAGATTACCATAATGAAATTTTACCAATTATGATAGGGAAAAGCTAAATATAGAATAAAATTTATTGAGGAATTTATTAAAGAACTATGAATGCAAAATTTCAAAGAACCAATTTAAATTAAAGGTAAGTTACAATGGATACTAAATATAAAAGAATAACTTTAAGTGGCCATCTCTGCGCCGAATTTCTGTTAGTGCTGGTTAATACATGAGCCGTCTGTCGAAGAATCGGCTTCGTGGGATATGTTTGCATGGCTACCGCTTCATGTTCTTCGTTCGTTTTAATTCTTTCACTCAGCCATGCTTTAAAAGCGTAGGTTGGTAGAAAGTCAATCATAAATTTGTTGATAGAATAACGTGATGTAATTTCTCTAGTACAGTCACTTTGACCTTTGACAACCACGCCGACGAGTTGATGATCAAAAATCACTGGTCCACCAATATCTTTAAAACAGGTCAGTACTTTGGTTTCAACACAGTCAAGATAAGCACTAAAATAGTGTTCGTTCGACGGTGATCGCCGCTCTAAGCCAACGAACTGTAACTCTTTTTCAAGGCCAGAATCAGTATTTAAACCAAATCCGAAAGCTTCCACGTCCGTTAGTTGGTCTCCAGTAGTCATATTACTTAAGCCAAGTTTCGAAACAAAGGATGTATTATGCTTCTCAGTGTATACAAGACCGACATCCTTTCCTGCTCCAGCTCCAGAATATGTTGGATATTTTTCAGATTTTATTATATGCAGAAGAACAGATGTATTATCTCTTTTAGCTGTAGTTGTATTGAGTAAGATATAATTAATTGGCTTCTGAATACACTGAGCAGATGTAAGAACAAGTCCGTTAGACACAATGGCTCCCGAACACAAGTATTCATTCTGTTGAGACATTATAGCGGCCATAAAAGGAAATTGCTTAGCAAATGCTGATCGTACCTCGTGCATTTGGCTATTATGTCTCCTGGTGCATGTAGCGTTGTTTTGATCGGCTTCATAAGGAACATCCATTGATTCATCTTTACCGTCATCATTTGAATCTCCATTGTCGTCTCTATTTTCGTATACGCTTTTTTTTACATTTTCACTAGAACAAACATCTGTGTAGTTTAGAAGAAATAAAATAAATACCAATAAACGCAATGAAATAACTTCTTTTATCATTATAATCAAGAAAAACTTGTAAGAGTTATACGAATAGATTTGAAATTCTGTTTTCACTTCTTTTCTCTTAATTTCTTTTTTTTTAATATAAACACTTAAAGCATTATAACCAGTCTCATTTGAAAATAAACAATAAATTCTCTATGAAGAAATAACAATGTCATTTAAATTGCTCGATCACCAATAACTTAGGACTGGTACTTACTGATACTTTTCATCTTTCCATGAAAAAGGACATATATATGGTAAATCGTGGTAAAACTGACAATATTCGTGGTAGAATTGAGAATTGTAATACGATACAAAAATCTGATACGGAGAGCGTCGGTGGCTCAATTGTTAAAGCACTTGACTTGTAATCTGCGGTTCCTGGGTTCGAATTCCGTCACGTACCAATGTTTTTTTCGGTTTACATATGTACACTTATCCGACGTTCTTAAGATGAAGAAAAACATTGTGATGCAACCTTTGTGATGTTCATATCTGCGAAGAAATTCAAAGATATGTGTGAAATCACCAACTCTCACTGGGTCAGCGTGGTTGACTATGGCCTAGACCTCCCTAACTAAGGAAAGTTCCGTGCCCTCAGTGGGGATGTATAATATAATACAAAAAACATTGTACAAAAGCTCGCAACAGAAGGGGAGAGCCCGAAAGCTGAAAGGGAACCGTTTTCACCGAACATTCTGTAACCAACCGATATAGTACCAGACAGTACTTTGAGTTAGTGTCTGATAGTTACCGTTACCATCTGCAGTTAGTGTGCGCTCATCTGGCAAGGCAATTTTGATCATTTTTTTAACATTTTACATTACCTTATTGCTTTTTTTTCGAAAGTGACATATCATTACGTCATTTATGAACGCAAGGGTTAATGTCATTAGCATGCTGTCAAATTGAAATGACATATTAGGAGTAAGACTTTCGCCAAGACTATCATTTCCTGAATTTTCTTATGAGGTGGCAGTATTACAAACATATTGCAACACATTATATAGATATAACATTATACCAACATGTCTAAGAAAAAAGGTACAAAGAAAAATCAAGACCTTGATGAAGACTTCGAAGACAAGCGGTTGGAAGAATCGCATGATATAACCTCAAAGAATAAAGGGAAAAGTAAAAAGAAAGGAAAAACAAGTGCTAACATTAGTGACGAAGAAGTGGATACGAATAAGAAAAATGTAGCTTCTGATGATGAAGAAGAAGCGAAACACGCAACAAAAAAGTCGCAAAAAAAAGGTTAGTGTCAGTTGTCTTTAATGATTGGATACTGTTTCTTTTCTCTCTACGGGTTTGTTGATTGACTCTTTAATTTCAGGTAAAAACAAAAAGAAAGATGATGTTTCTGATGATGAATATGAAGATAGTAAGGTCACAAATAATGCATCAAAGCCCTCTAAACAAAGTAAAAAGAAAAAAGGTTGGTTAATTAAAATTTGTAATAATAATGTACCATTAAACAGCCTGCTTCCGAATTTTCTTGATTATTTTCGATTTCACAAATTAATTGTATTATTTTTTATTATATACTCTTTATTTTTTAGATATTTAGAATTCATGACCTTAATTTGATGGAGTTTAATTTAAATAAATATAGTTTTCTATGAATATTTAAATAACATATATTTTTTTATTAATACAATTTAAATTAGAACTTTTATAGTTTTTCAGGATAATTTATTAGGAAGAATGAAAATTATATTTATTTTATTAACATTTTTACATATAAACACTATTAAAAATTGGGTACATAACTATTTAAAAAGAGCCAAAGTTTCAAATACATGTTTTGTATTATAAAATTTAATTACATTTGTATTTCAATAGTTTTAAATAAATTTTTAGGCAAGGGTAAAAAAGATGATTGGTCAGATGATGGCAGTGATTTAGACCTCAAGGAAGTTTCAGAAGATGAAATAGCAAAACCTGTCAGTAAAAAAAAAGGTGACTATAACCTTTAAAATTTTCCTTCTTAAAAAGAAAACAATATGACTAAACTAAGTCTCCTTGCTATTATAATTCGTGATATAAGGCAAGTGTACTGAAAATTGTAGCTAGTATTAATATTACTAAGCTATACAGAGAGTTTTTTTTTCTTAAATCTTTTTAGTTTGAGAAATAATGCAATGAATAGACACAATATTTATGTTACAGCAAGGAATAAAAAGAAAGCTGTAGAGGAACAGTCAGATGAAGAAGATCATGATGACACCAAGTCAGTAGTTAGTAATACATCTAGTAAACAAGCTACTAAAGCTAAAGGCAAAAAGGGTAAGTGAAACTGCTACTGTTGATCTACTACTACTTAGTCCAAGACATAGTACTTCGGGAATCCGAGACCTAGTAGTTGTAGTAGGACTTGTACCAGTAATTGTAGTAGTTACAGTAGTCATAGTAGTAGGCATAGTTGCAGTTGAAGCAGTGAGCTATAGTTTCCACAAACTCGAACTAGGACAAGCTTCCTCTCGTAAGAATAATAGAATATTTTTCATTTATAAATGGTGTCATTATATCTTTTAGGTAAAGGGAAGAAGAATGATGATTGGTCAGATAATGGCAGTGATGTGGAACTAAAAGAACTATCAGATGAAGAAGTAGTGAAACCTGTAACTAAAAAGAAATGTAAGTTTTTAATACTAATTAATGTTTGTTTTTATATTCTAAGGTGGCATACAACCACTGCCAATAGACATCCGCAATTCAAAAGTGTCAATTGCCTAATGGCTAAGGGTACGGATTTCCGATCACGAGGTTGGGGGTTTGAATCCCGCCATTGGACTATTGTCGTAAACCATATCCTAGTACAAGCTTAGAGCTTATTTGGAATGGTTAAACAAATATTAGTAAATTTACACAAAAATCTGCTAATAGTTTGCAAAAAATAAATGCAGATGCATTGCTTACCCTTAATCAACAGAAGATGGGATGCACAGAAAGAGGATGTTTCCCCAAGTGCCTCTGCCAAATCCAGGGTCGCACTTAGTGTTTATTTATATGATTGATGTCTTGCAGCAAAAAATAAGAAGAAAATAGAAGCAGTTGAATCTTCGGATAATGAAGAAGATGATGATTCTAAATCATTGAGCAGTTCAGTGCCTCCACCAGCTCCTAAAAATAAAAAAGGTGAGTTCGTATTTTATTTAAATATATTGGTGATAAGTGTAAATTTTTACAGTTACCAGATGAAATATGTCGAAATTGTAGAATGAATTAAGTTTATGTTAAAAAGATTTGTTTATAACAAAATGAACTGTTGAACCAAATTTATTTATTAATCTAAGTAAAGGCAAAGCTGGATGCTAGTTTAGTATAGACAAAAGTAAACAACTAACAAGAATGTTCATTTTCAGAAAAAGCTAAGATTGAAGAATTGCCCGATGAAGATGTTGATTCAAAAACAATACCATCAGATGAAGAACAAATAATTAAACCGGTGTCTAAGAGTAAAAGTAAGAAGTAAAGTCTTATTTTTTGTATATAAACTACCTGTCGCCCGTGACTCCGTCCATGCAGACTTAAAAAAACTTATAAAGTACCCTATGTATCCTTTGAGACTATGTTATACATCTATGCCAAATTTCAGCGAGATCCATGCAGCTGTTCCATAGATACCTTTGTACAAACATCCATCTAAACATTCACATTTATCATATTAGTAAAATGTTTTAACTATATTTTCATTTAGAAATTTTTTATTTAAAAATTGAACTTATTTACTTTCCAATACTTTTTAGGTAAAAATAAAAAGAAAAATAATATAGATGACATTGAAGAAGAGTTGAAGAAATTTGAAATGAAGGATCCGGAACCTGAAGAAGAAATTATACAGGAAAAGGTATTGTTTTTTTTTTGTACTTCGTCTAAAAATATAAATAATATAGTGATGGAATGTATAACAATTTTCGTAGTGTGTAAAAATTTAATTGTGAATAACCAAAGATTTAGTTACAGATCCTTTGATTTTTTCCGTTTCTTTAAAAAATTATACACAAAGAAAACGCATCCAAACATCCACTTGAGCGCATAAATTAAAAACCATTTGAGGCTTTTTAATATTATTCTTATAGTATATATTTATTGTAAGGAAGTACTGAATTTTTTTAGGATTAATAAATAAATAAAATTTTATAGCAGGAAGAGAAAGGTCAACAAGAGACAGTAGAAGTTGAAAAGAAAATGAGTCACAAAGAGAAGAAGAAACTGAAGAAGCAACAGGAATATGAAAAGCAAATGGAGATGTTGACGAAGAAGGGTGGACAGGGACATAGTGATTTGGATGCCAATTTCACTGTGAGTCAGGCGCAGAAAACTGCAGGTTAGCATTTTAGACGTCAAAGTATTTTATCATTGATTCTTAAGTTCCAACAATATATTTATATAACTTATAGTTACTAATGGAAGCACCAGTGGCCCAGCGGTGGAAGCACTTGACTTGTAATCTGCAGGTCCTGGGTTCGAATCGATTACTTATCGATTACTAATTGATTTTTTTCTTTAGGTCAAATGGCAGCTTTAGAAAATGCAGTAGATATAAAAGTAGAAAACTTTTCTATAAGTGCTAAAGGCAAAGATCTGTTTGTGAATGCTAATTTGTTAATCGCTAACGGTCGAAGATACGGTCTGGTCGGTCCTAACGGGCACGGCAAGACGACCTTGTTGAGACATTTAGCTCAGCGCGCGTTTCCACTGCCACCACACATTGATATACTGCTTTGTGAACAAGAGGTCACAGCAAGTGATATGAGCGCTGTTGATACTTTACTGGAATCTGATGTTAAGAGAACTGGTATGTATAATATTGATTTTTTTTTTCCAAGTCACCGTTTGAAAAATTTTTTTTGTTAATTTTTGTTTTTTTTTAGAACTTTTAAAGGAATGCAAAGAATTAGAGGCTGAAACAGAGAAAGGAAATTTGAGTAAGCAAGATAGACTTAATGAGGTAAACTATTTTTGATTTGTAGAAATAATAATTATTATAAGTAAAATCCTGTATAACATGAATATTGTCATTGAATGAAAACCGTGAAAAAACCATGAAATTCAAGAGTTGTGATTTTTGTCACCCTAGTAGTTGCCCGCGACTTTGTTCTCGTGGAATTAAAAAGATAAAGTAGTCATAAAAACAGTCTATGTCAACCAGGGGTGCTTATAAAGCTATTAAAAAGAAAGAATTATTCAAATTTGTTCAGTAGTTTCAGACCCTATTTAATATAAACAATCAAATCTGCTCATTATATTATTATTTTGTTGTGACGTATGCTGCATGTATATGTATGTATGCATGTGTATGTATGTATGTATGTAGGTGTACGCGGAGCTGAAGGCGATAGGCGCGGACGCGGCGGAGCCCCGCGCGCGACGCATCCTGGCCGGTCTGGGCTTCAGCAAGGAGATGCAGGACCGCGCCACCAAGAACTTCTCCGGTGGATGGCGTATGAGAGTTTCTCTCGCCAGGTACCTCTACAATTTTTTTATTTTATTGAAATATCACATTGAAGATAAACTTATCTTACTAATATTATAAATGCATAAGTATAGATGGATGGATGGATGGATGTTTGTTATTACGTATCTCCAGAACCGCTAAATGGAGCTTGTTGAAAATTCGCATGGTAGAATAAAGTTTGGATACATAATAGGCTACTAATTAAGATTTTTTTTCTAAATTCCGGGTCGTTTGTACACATTTTTCTTATATTGTCTATAAGATTTGGACATTAGCTCGGTGTAAGGATTACATTAAAATGATAATTTTGCTTATTTGTTTTATTTGAATTCCAGAGCTCTGTATATTGAACCAACATTGTTGCTGCTTGATGAACCTACAAACCATTTAGATCTTAACGCTGTTATTTGGTTGGACAAGTGAGTGAAATTTATATATATTAAATAAAATGTGAGAAGAAAGAAATTAGGCCTAAATTTTGTTATTATAATGATTTCTAATTGTTAAAAACTAAAACTTTGTATTTTTTTTTAATTTTATAGTTACATATTTGTATTCTGATATTGTTATTTACAGTTAAATTTGTTAGGACTGATATAAAATTCTTGAAACAGTCCCTGTATGGCCTTAGTTTTAACTTATTTACCATGGGTTTCTGAGCCGAAAATCTCTGTATAAAACATATCGTCATCCTCATCGCCTTTGACAAAACAAAGATGACCTTTGACAATGATATGTTTTAAACTGGGATTTTAATCTCGGAAACGCACGGTTAATGATTCAAGAGATTTACTCAATATATTTACATAATCTGTGGTAGTGTTTTTTTATTAAAATTAATTATGATGTTTTTTAGTTATTTACAAGGATGGAAGAAAACGTTACTCGTTGTATCTCACGACCAGTCATTCTTAGACAATGTATGTAACGAGATTATACATTTAGACCAACAGAAGTTATTTTATTATAAGGGCAATTATTCAATGTTCAAGAAAATGTACGCACAGAAACGAAAAGAAATGATCAAAGAGTACGAGAAGCAAGAAAAGAGATTAAAAGAGATGAAATCACACGGACAATCCAAGAAACAGGCTGTAAGTTATTGCTACTTATCTTACACAGTCAAAGAATTAAATTCCCTTCCCTTTTATAATTAAATATAGCAAAATATACGAGTTGTAGTTTAAGCAAGTATAGCCAAACAAGGATATCTGAATCGGAGAGAGAGAGGCGCTGCTATCGCGGATGTTTCTGTCAGAATATATATAAAACCTACATAGACATAGAAAATGACATGACACAGTACAATGAGGGTCTTGTGACATTTGACATTAACAGGGGGGCGCTAGTGAGCTGTCATAATTTAGTTTAACTTATGCCCATCGGTTCAGATAGCCTTTTACTAGTACTTATGTAAGTTGCAATGAGAAGCTACTTGTACACATTTCACCAATGGGTAGGAAATTAACGTCCTCGGCTGTATAAATATGAATTTCAACAGTTGAATTAACAACGATGTAACACAAATGTTTTTGTTTTCAGGAGAAGAAACAGAAGGAAGTATTAACACGTAAGCAAGAGAAGAACAGGAGTAAGAGTCAGCGTGAGGAGGCGGAGGAGGGTGCGGCGCCGGTGACGCTGCTGCAGCGACCCAAGGAGTACATCGTCAAGTTCAACTTCCCAGATCCCCCACCACTACAGCCTCCCATACTCGGCCTGCACAGTAAACATTTATTTATTTTTACTTTTTAAATAATCCTGACCTGTGACTTTGGATGATGTTTCTTCTAAGATTTACTTTAATTGTATTATTAATAGTAACAGTAGCGAAGGAAGCTGCTTTAAGAGATCTTGTGAAGCTTTTTTGTCATAATTGGTAAAAAAAATGTATAGTTTCTTAATACTTCCCGTATTATACGTATTTTTTATTTTTCCCATAAAAAAAATAAGTAGATTTTTGTTATATACTAATATTTCTTGTACCATTCCTGGTTTGTTTTTAGAATTTTGTGAATAATAATGTTAGAATAAAAATAAGATAAAATCTTTTTTTTAGTATAAATTATTTTTAAGCCAAGATACACATCTAGAAATAAATGAAATTTTCTGATTGTATATCTTGGACTGAGATTGTATTTTGTTTGACAGATGTGAACTTCAACTTCCCGGGTCAGAAGCCGCTGTTTATAGATGTGGACTTCGGTATAGATCTGAACTCGCGTATCGCCATCGTGGGCCCCAACGGTGTCGGCAAGTCCACATTCCTCAAACTTCTAGTGGGAGAACTGAGCCCAATACGAGGGGAATTGATCAGGAATCATAGATTGGTCAGTACATTTTTATTATTTGATTGTAATAGAAACTAAATCTATTTTAACATAATTAATGTTACTTTGTTATATAAAATTTGTATAAAATATCAGTGCAAAGCTCCGATTTAAGTTTAAACGCTTTTCAGTTTAATTATTAAGCTTCTTCTTAGTTGTCAAATTTTAGCGGTTCTTTTCGATTGAGTAAAAGTAAAAACTCTTAGTAGATGACGCTATGGTCAACAGTGGGCTGTCAGTTGTCATACGTCAATGTTTTATACGTCATTCTTGCGATTAAAAAAAAATGTATTCCTTTTTCATTGTTTTGGTAAAGTATATTATGCCCATATTAAAAAAAAACTTATTTTTTAATTTTTTTTGATTAAAATTTTGACAGAAGTCGTTGATATGACTACAGTCCACACAGTATTTTTTGTATATCTGTGGTATATTTGCTACTTCTACTCTTGATCATGCGCAAAAGGCAAATTTTCTTACGATTTTCAGCTTTTCATGCATTCAAAAGTTCCAAACTTAATATTAAAGTATAGTATCCTGTATAGAGGATAGGTCGCTTCGACCAGCACTCTGGTGAGCATCTGACTGCGGAGGAGTCCCCGGTGGAATATCTGCAGCGTCTGTTCGGGCTGCAGTACGAGAAGGCGCGCAAGGCGTTAGGCACGTTTGGTCTCGCGGGTCATGCCCACACCATCAAGATGAAGGATCTCAGTGGTGGGCAGAAGGCGAGGGTTGCCCTCGCTGAACTAACCCTCATGGCGCCTGATGTAGTTATATTGGTTAGTATATTTAATTCACAATATATCTACATAGGTAACATAGAAAGCTTATTTTTTTTTAATTTACATCATTCCTAATTTTAAAAAAGGTAAAGTGGAAGTCGTCTGATAAACAATCAAACATGTCTTAAATGTGGATATTTTCCCATTCTATGCGATTCTTCCTCTGTCGAATCCACTTTCTCTGGAAAGAGTGGGAAGGGAACGTGGACTAATATTATAGGCTACTTTTCTATCCTGCGCTATCAAAGTCGAGGGCTACATATGAGTATTAATACAATATATATTGTGGTTAGGACGAGCCGACGAACAATTTGGACATAGAGAGCATAGACGCGCTGGCGGAGGCCATCAACCAGTACAAGGGCGGCGTCGTGATTGTATCCCACGACGAGCGTCTTATACGGGAGACAGAGTGCGCACTCTACGTCATTGAAGACCAGACTATTAACGAGGTAATATACCGAATTACTATATCATCAACCACTAACACAACACAGAACGTGATAGAAGATAAAAAAAAATTATGAACAGTCAAGTCTAGATAAATGAGAGTCCAAGGGACGTTCACCCTCGATTGTAAAGGTTTCTTGTTTATCCAGGTTCGACTATAAATAATATATATTTTTATTCGTTTTTTTTTTCAAAAGCAAGGCTGTTCTAATCGGCACCTTTGTCATATCCTTGATGCTTCATTTTCTTAACAAACAAAAAAGTTAAATACGTGTAATCATCTAATAAGTAATTCTGATGAAGTACTTTCTATAAAAAAGGGTATTTAGTTGATTTTGTAAAACTTTTCTTGTATTATGAGAGCGGGGAAGTCTAATAATATAATAATTTGATGTACAGGTGGACGGTGACTTTGATGACTACAGGAAGGAACTTCTGGAGAGTCTGGGAGAGACTATCAACTCTCCTTCCATCATTGCCAACGCGGCTGTACTACAATAGACACAATGATATCATATGGATACTACGAGATAAGATTTGGTCAAATATTAGCAAATTGTGTAATAATTCATGGCTATTGATAGATTTTTTTACTATTTTAAATAAGGTTGAGTTTGTTTTGGAATTTTTAGCAACTATAGTTAAAGCTAAGATTCAAATTCATATCAACAATTTTCTAGTACATGGCGGAACCTTATTTAAATGGTTGTAATTTTACTTAATTTGCTAATATTTAAAAGAAAACTTATGGTGAAGAGGTCGAACAACGAATCCTTGCTTAGCGGAATTTGAATCTAAATAAAATTCGTAATCAAAACCTATGTTTTTCTTATACTTTTTGTAAGTTCTGGCAATCTTTATTACTCATATATTAATGCTATTTTTACTTAGCACATAGTCGTTCATTTATTTTCCCATATTTTTTTTTAATTGCACTGAAAATTCTTAATTTTACGTCGCTTATTATTATTTAAACACATCTTTTCGGTTTAAAATGTATTACTATCCAATAGCTCTAGTTTGTTTCTTATTTCATTTGTCTACTTTGGGTTTTTTACTGTGGATTTCTGATACCAAAATCACTGCATAAAACATATTGTCATCCACGTCATTATATTGATATGTATGGTCTAAACGGTTATATTGGTCTCAGAAACCCACAATTAGTAACACAAGCAATAGTGCGTAATATTTATTATTAACTAAGCATTATAAAAAACAAAAAAAATGTATTTAATATTGAATATAGATAGAAGATAAATGAATTCTATTTAATATATCAATTTTTTAAAGCTTAATTATTATAAAAATAAGAAAAACCAAAATTGACATTGTTTTATTTTTTCTTCCACTCTTATAAAAAAAAAAAATAATACAGGGGCACAAGTATACTAAAGTTTTCTCCGTGCAACATAAATATTATTCAGCGCTTGAAGGTTAGTATGTCAAAAGTGTCTATTACTTTACTTATGTTTAATAAAATTAAGAATTAGTTAAAAAATAATTCTATACATTCATTCCATAGTTCAAGTATTGATGGACATAAAATTTAATATTAAAGCATGCACTAAGTATACACTGGAATTATATAAATGCAAATAACATCGAAAGATACATTTTTACAAAACTGCTTGTGGGAAGAAAGACTTGTGGAATATTCTTCCGTCCAATCATATCGTACACCAAGGGAAAATTAATTTTATTAATATATTAGCAATTTAAATGAAAAAGAGTTAGTTTATTTCACGATGTAATCATTTGTATCTGAAATCTGAAAGTGAACAGATTGTAGATATGTAAACGTAAAGAAGTAGGGATATATGTATTTAAAATTAGTAACTTGGCCGGCAACGCATCTACAGTTCCTCTGCAGATTCTGTTGCAGATGTCCATGGGTGTCGTGGATCACCTCGGTGTTCCCGCCGCTCGTTTGCCCCCTTCTCTTATAAAAAAAAACTTAGTAATAATAGTATAGATTATCTTCATATATTAAGTAAAAAATTACTTATTTCTGTATCCTTTTAAGTAAAATATTAATAAGTAAGTAAGTAAGTATATCAATGCTATGGTTGTATCGTAATATATTTATGTAATATTTAAAATAAAAATAAAAATTTAATTTTTTACTGAAAATATTTCTTTCATTTCTCTTGCGAACAGGCACTTTGCTAAAATAACAATACCTATTTAATAAAGAATATTAGGTTCACAATTTTGATAATAGATGGCACTAGCAACATCGTTTTGAAACAAACGTTTGTAGGTATCAACCATATGTACCAGTTTGGTAATTTTTTCTCAGCAGCGAATTATTTCGTTATCATTCCGGTATGAAAGTATTAAAACAAATGGAATTTTAATTTCTGTTATTATGTGTGAAATCACGTTTATTTTTCTAAAATATTGAGTCGGAAAAATTGCAAAATGACCGGTGCCAGAAACTTCATACAGAGTACTTCGAATACAAGTAAGGTTACCTAAGAATATCTTTTAATAATAGGCAAGTTAAATAAACTGAAATTAAGACATTTTTATTTTAAATTGATCAGAGGTAATTTGATTGGGCGTAGGTACTGCGGCAGCAGCGACAGGGGATTGTGCTCGATTCATTCTCAGCCTTTCAACCCTCCATTACAAAGTTCTCGGCTT
Source organism: Papilio xuthus (assembly GCF_000836235.2). Classification (NCBI taxonomy): domain Eukaryota; kingdom Metazoa; phylum Arthropoda; class Insecta; order Lepidoptera; family Papilionidae; genus Papilio; species Papilio xuthus. The sequence continues at coordinate 4,524,179 of NW_013530969.1, forward strand.
CATTAGAGGATTTAAAACGCAAATTTCCTTTTCGATTGTAACTTTTTTACACTTCTTCAGGGGAAGCTTCTTTTTAAACTGGAAAGGAAATCAGTGTCCCCCGTCCCCTTTGAGATACGGAACGTGTTTTAAAAGAAATTCATTTGAATACGCGATTCAATCTGCTTGAATAATTGTAATTTAGTCTGTTACGTATACTAAGAAATACTTTATTGTAATTATGTCTATTTGTAACGTTAATTATTTTTAAACTAGCTGTCGCCCACGACTCCGTCCTCTTGGAATAAAAAAAAACTTAATTAGTACCCTATGTTCTTCAAGGTTATGTTTTACATCTATGCCAAATTTTAGCGAGATCCATTCTGCCGTATTAGAGAATCCATCCATCTACCCACAATTTATAATATAAGTAAGAAGGAAGAATAATATAGCTTAATTATTTATGTAGTAGATTAAACGTGATAATTTATTTTGTTAGAAATTGATAAACCAATTTATATTATATGTATATAACAATATTTATGTATATAATATAAATTGTATTAGACAATAAATATACTTATGTAACATACTAATAATATAACGATGCAAATTAGTCCAATCCCAAAAGATTTATACATGCATCCCACATCCACCAAAACGTATTACCCACGTAATTCCCTAACCAGCTAACAATAAGAGGTTGGCCAATCACTCTGTCACTACCTACTAAGAGCATTCCTCCCCCTAATCTTATTTATTATCTTGTTACTTTGTCTAAGTTATTTATCTACAACTTTCTATAAACCAACAAACGTTACAAGTAAACTGTTAAAGTGACAAGGTTGCATCGTTCGGCTACGTATAATTTCTCGTATTATACACAATAGAACCGATTATTCTCCCCTGCGACATGATTTTATTTGTGTAGTTATTACGAGCGTCGGGAGAGATATTTAAATTTCATTAGGTTTGTTTTACACTTAATTTGTGAGGGGAGTAGCGAGATATCGTTGGGGTGGGGTTCTGTTATTGCTTTGAGCTTTGCAACTTGTTTCCTATTACCCCGCGTATTGTGATGCCGATTTAAATTTTGCTCGATGCCTGTCATACAATTGAGATTTGGAGGATATATTAATAGCATTCATTGTAAATTTTTTGTATACATAATTGTAAAATTATTAATTTATGTACGTAAAAGTTTACGGCGGTTCTATTTATTTGTCTAGTTTGGTTTAGTTCTATATATTTTTCTATATATCATGAAACATATAATAAGAAATATTAAACAGTTACGAGTATAATAATCTACTTAATATAAACATAATAAATGGTAGTTATATACATAATATTTATCTTACTTCTAAAAAACAATTTGGAATTATTTATTTATTATTATTAAACTTCATTTATAAAATTCATAGTAAACTATTGTAATTTAATGTAAACAAAAGATTTCAACTATTGTTTTGTCCATTAAAATTATATTAAAGTGGGTACAGAATGTAATAAGGGCGCGTTCAAACTGTAGCGTTTGTGTAAATGGCAACATTTCGCAGACGCAGACTCCATTAGCGCTGTTCGCCGGACTGTCACAATAATTTTTCTTTCCCGCCGCCGCTAATTCTCAGCCGCGCTCCGCTGAACATGTACATCGATATCATGTTCTTGATACTTTACAAATTATGTCTCAATTTTTTTTGTGACTGAGTGTTCACTGTTTGCCTTAAAGAGGCATTTATAGCTTCACTGGGCTTTAGGTGGTCGGGTGCAGATGGCGTTTAGCCTGAACCACATTTAAGAGTAACAAGACTCGAGGGCTCCCTCAGGAACCTCGGCTCGGGCTGTTACTTCGTTATTGTTACTTTATTGCGTTAATTCTCAAGATTTTTTTATGTAAACTATCTCAATATAAGCATTTACATAACTTTAACTTGATTACATTATGTATCAAGTTAGAAGTTATTATAAGTTAAACATTTGAATACGCATTTTATTTTCGATCATTTTCTTTTTAATATTATTTTCATGTGTACCTTTCTCCCTATATTTCTATGCTGTTCTAACCGATATTAGTATTAAAATGATGATAGTTAAAACAAATAAAAAGGACCAATTATTAGTTTTGAAAAGTTCGAAACATTTTTATTTATTAACCTAATGAAATACAGCCTAAAAGGGAATAGTATCAAGAAGTTTAAATGCGGCGTATAAAGTTCGGCGGCTGATATCGACTTTTATTACTGCGGAGGGGTTGGTCATTAGCGAGATAAAGCGGCTGCCACCTGATAAAGTGCGTTTTGTTGCTCACTTACTTATATACCTTTATTACTGTACATGCAAACCTATTTACTTCAACGAATTGGGCTACCCATTATTTACAGTAATAGACGACTAAAGTAACCTAAAAGGAATCCAAGATAATTAACGATGTATCGCATTTCTTTTACTTTCTTCTTGAAAAACGTTATCCTATTATCTTTCTGTCACACAAAAACGTCAAAAATACTTTAAAATTACAGGTAACACAGACGTGTCGTGTGTTGCCCGCACAAAAAAAACGTGATTAAAATAAAGTAATGTAGGTGTTGTGTCGCAATTGTGAGATGTGTAGTGCTCTCTAAATAATAAACAATAGCGACGGCGATTATTAACACTTACACAGAGCCCCGGCGAGAATGATTGATGAGATTACCCGCCCCGCTATGACTAATAGAGTGCCACAAACATATGATATTCGTTGCGGCGAACAGTTTCGTAATGTACAATGCTACCTGCGCTCTACGCTACGACAAACTCTATGAAAAATGCTTTTGTAACACACTAATTTATTAATTCGTTGTTGAATTTGTTACACGTACAATTTTGTTACCACTGCTACAAGTATTTTCCTGTTCATTATCTGCAAGTTCTTTTTAGTTTGAAAAAGATTCCACTAATTGAGATCAAACGGGATCCAAGTTAAAATAACGTCTGTTATGCTTTACTGATATATAGAAAACGAAAAAGCAATAAACAATTTTTGTAAACATAAAAAAGTTTTTAGGAAAATTGGGCAAATATCTTGCTTAGAAAAGAAACATTGCTAAGAAAGATTTACGCACAAATAACAAGCCAACGTTTTGACTTGACGAATAAATTTGTTTTTGTGACAGAGTAGTGGAGCGGAGGTAATTCGGGTCGCGGGCGTCGGAATCTTTGCCCCCGGGCGCGGGGTGCTCTGCCCCCGAGTGGGGCTAGCCCATAAACGCGATTAGACAAACATTTCCTGAAGCGGACCACTTTTTTTCTGCTCAAAAAGTTGGCGTATAAATCAGATCGTTGGTGCGTCGCAGTATTCGCATCGTCTTGCCAAATTTATGTACCGATCGGCCCTTTCGTATGGAGATGTGGCCCGCTATTTACATATAAATACCACGATTATTTGAATTATTCAATCGAGAGGGGGCGGCGCTGACAAATCACTTCCTCAGGAGATGGCATAAGTCGCTAGGCTCGAGTCTAGTTTGACGTGTGCGGTGCGCGGCATGCCGCCGTGCGGGATACATTGCTCTCTATAACTTTTTATGACGCCATTGCCTCTAATAGGATTATCGCATTCAGGAGAAATGGATATTACATAATTTGTAATTTTTATCCGAACATAATAAACATCTATTCGGGCTCGATAAACTTAGAGTAATTGTAATTCTCGAAAACACGTTGAATTTTATCTTTGTATTCTTAATACTATTATATTTTTGCATTTAAATTATTATAACGACTTATTTAGTTATTACACATAAATACCTAGTTAGGAAAATATTATAACAATCTTAAATATAGTATCGTATCAATGATACAAAGGTGTAAAATCATGGTTTTACATTACACAGAAGCCTGACTTTTCTTATATTTTCTGTTTCCGCCATTTACTTGCTAAATACAATTGATAAATCTATTAAAGTATAACGTTTAAACGTGTCGCAATCCAATAATCAACAAATTCCATCTCTGTGTATTGACGAATTGGTTTTACAAGCGAATGATAAAGTTTTATGTGGCAGTTACGTAGCAACAATAGCCGGAGAGCGGGCCAGGACTTCGGGCCTTTAGTGCATCCGATTACCATACAAAAACTTCTATTTCCCGAGCTAAATGGCACGTGAGAGGACATAAAACTGCGGCAAAGCTATGTACAGCATCGCTTCCATTTTCTTTTTTATTCCTCGCTTTTGTGGGTTTTATATAAACATAAATGTATACGTCGTTATGTAAATGTTCTATTACTTGAATACGATTTTAATCTGTTTTTCTTAATATTTACTTTTTATTTTTGTAAACTAACAGAACGATGTATTATATGATATGAAAAATCTGTTGCTAAAAAACTTTATGAAGAAAATCGCACAATTTTATATACAAACTACATGCCATTACCAGTCATGCGAGTTTATTAAAAAAAACAAACGTATCATTGTCAATGGTCGACGAGGTTTCTGATAAGGATCTTTGGATTATCACGTTCCCTACAAGTGGGGTCTGGTTACTGAATTCATTTTACTAATCGTGTTATTGTCTCGAAGAGTATCGCTAATATGGTGTCCGCGCGCGCCGGCCGTTACATCTGATAACATTTGATATGCTAATCACTGGCAAATGTTCGCGTAATGACCGTACGACGGTTTAGCGCCTGCAAGGTACACTCGTGGTTTGATGTGATGTTTTGAACAAACACTTTTAATGCACGGCACAAGCAAAGATAAAATAAACTGGTGTTAGTCACTTATAGGTGGCCAGTGCTATTTTAATGCTGACCTTTTTGGTTTTAACAAATACTTTAAATGTTAGGAAAAACGCGGGAAGCAATAGATTAAAGTTTATTTGCCTGATAATAAGAATTCAAATCAATAACTACGATATTTTATTGTTTGTGATAAAGCAAAGCGTTGTCGTTTATAAATGAATGATTTTGCAAGGACAGATTTTGCCATCAGCCATAGAGCGTAAAATAAATTCGAGTGTACATTAAACGAAAGAGTATTTAGGGGTTAGTTGCACTGCGGCGGGCGGATTAAGATTTTATCGGTAAGAATATGACACGGAGTGCGCGCGCAGGGATCGTTTGATCATCAGTTAGCTGCTAATGCCTTGTAATGCGCCCATTGTTCTCAGCTCGCTGGCACATGATCAAACTGTATGCTTACCACACCAATACTTTGAAAGCGAAGTACGACAGAAATGCTCACAGGATTTTTTTTAAAGTATTATATAAAATCATTTTGTTTATGAATTGCATAAATAGTTTTCTAATATGGATTTAGTTCAATAAGAACCATTTTGATCGGAACATCCTATAGTCAAATTATATGAATAGTTCCCGTCAATTAAAATTATAAAAGAAAATTCTCATCAGGGCATAGACGTCGTTTAATATCGTAACACATTGTCACTACTCTTAGTTAACATAACATATGAAACAGCCAACTACTGAGTTATTGCCGATTTATTTAAAGGAAGACACATTGAATAAATAATGTTTAGATGCAGGTCGTTTAAAGTTTTATCCAATCGCATCGACTATCGATCGCCACCCAATCTCTCCGGCTACTTTTCCACCCTCCCTGTAAAATAAATCGCATTTACAACGTTTCAACCTCGCTAACATGTTAAAACAGAACTAATGGACATTCGCTTCAGTCTCAGCCCGCAGGAGAGGAATAATACAAGTAAAATGGTCCCATCTCCACGCTTCATTAATTTTATTGCCCCGAGGCGCTCCGCTCAAGTCGGAACGCCGCCGCTAGCGAAAACACGACGTTATTGTGTTGCCAGTGAGTTAAATTAAATAAACACACGTCATTATCTATGCCTCGAACTGCACCGCATCCTTTGTGTCATAGACAACTGTCATCGTGGTGTGGCGCGGTAGCTAATCCTTTAGCTGCATACATCGAGATGCGGAGGCGATAACAATGAGTATTTCGCTAATGTAATGTAGATATTAACGCTGGAGCATAACGGAACAACTCAGACACGGCCTTTTTTGTCTGCGGCGACACAATAGGATTATTCTCCATTGATCATTGCTTATGATATAAGTAGTAGCGGAGGGTGTGTAACATGAAAACTAAATTTGGTTTATCGGCTATTATGGAAAATAGGTGTTAATGTTGGAATAGTAATTTATGGGGCAATCGTGACTTCCGTGTTTTTAGCGAGGTTATACGGTTTGTGGCAAACACCATTATGTTCTGAGGAAAACTGAGGCTTATTGCGATAATCCAAGATTTAAGAATAAGTTTAACTTTACATTACTTACCACTGCAAACAATTGCAGTAAACAAATTTAAAATTATACAACCATTCTGTAAAAATTCCCTTTTCCGAGAGTCATAACTTTATGCGCTCATAATATTGTTTTGTTAATTACTTTAAAAACCTAAAGGATACTAATTTAAGTAATGAATAAAAAAGAAACAAAAGGTTATGAGGGTAAGTAGAGGTAAGGTTACATTCTTTAGAGCAGTTCCCGAGTCCCGACCTCACAATGCCCTCAACTACTAATATTTACTTTACTCCGAGAGCGACAAAGGGCCGGAACTATTGTTTGTTGGAAAAGCTTTATTTCGCGACCCTCGCCGCTCCTCGCGACAATAGGTTACCCAACTTAAAAATATATTATCTCACTTGACGTTAGTAAAGTGTGAACATGCTTAGTATTGATACGACTGAATAAGAAACAATTTTATTTTTATTAATTATTTGCATTAAGGCTAACGGATCTATACGCAAAAGAGCAATATACGGTTTTAAAGTAAGCTAAAGTTAGATTATTATCTCAATAAAATTGTGAATAACTTTAATCATAGCAAGCATGGAAACATTAAAAATATATTTTAAGAAAAATTAACGAGAAATGAAATTTGCCAATATCCTTTATTAAATAGAAGGGCATATCCATATCTTACTAACATTCGACCGGGGCGGGGGCACTATAGAGTTGAAAATTATCCCCTTTATGAACGACCTTAAGCATAATAGAGAAAGCACTTAAGCCATTTTCTCCGCCTTTAAGTGGCGTAAGCGCGGTCGTTTGCTGCCAACCTCGTGAGCTAGAAAATCAGCTATTACAACCCAGAAGGCTAATACGGCCCGTCTCACTGTTGTGTACGAATAGTGGGCCGAGGGCTGTGGGGAGAGGTAGAGTGAGGGACGGGAAAGGATCCGGCGTATGGGGAGCATTTCAGGCTAATGTGGCCATTGGGCGGCGCTAACAGCAATTAGGCTACAAGCGAGCAAATGGATTGTGCATTACCGACGACATAGATTGATTTATTGGCTCGCTCAAGGTAGCGATTGAAACCGATCATATGTTTAAACCCCTATATTGACCAATAGTAAAAATGCCTTAACAATGTTACAATTTAAATTAAATATTTACAATGTTTAAGGTAAATAAAAAAGGAAGTGGTTTGAAATAAGGTGATTAAAGGCAATACTCATAATACATTTAGAATATTTGTTCGATGGCTACGCATCTGTTTAGCAAAGATCCTTAAATTCTAATTCGACTTGTACATATTATACTACTTGCAAATAAATAAGATAAACGTGTCGTTCCGTTAACATAACGTAACTAAATGAAATTGATCCATCATTATTCAGTAACAATCATTGATATCCATTACATTCTTTGTGTTACCCTTTCACGTAAAAGATGACATCTGTGAGTTGTCGGGCGTGTATGTGCACATCTATGAATAATAAATGTGCCGAGCTAGCCGATTGGGGAAATTGAATTTTATAGCTGGTAACACATTCGAGGACAGATGTCACAAAATGGCCGCGCGCCGCCGCCGGCTACGTGCCATGTGATCGGAATGTCAAATGGAAATCAAAATTAGGTCGATTGTATTGTTAATAATTAAATAACGGTCGGCATGGCTTCCACACTTTGTAAATATGCGTGGGGGTGTAGGTGCGAGCGACATTGTGATTAACAGAGTTACTTCTGTTTGGATGGACAATTATCAGTCCATTAAGGAAAGTACACAATGAATGATATTTCATTACAATATTGAGCATTTTATTTCCATTAAAATATTCATTCATAATATATTGAAAACTACATCATTTACATGGTGAGTGGATACTAATGAAGTAAGAGGTAACCAATCTTTTATTTTTTTTAAAGAATTGGAATGGAATGGACTTAGAATATAAACATCATCAAGATAGTCGATCATGAAATGGCTTTTATTATATTATATGCAAATCGTTTAAAATGGGTAAGGTTATAGCATAAAGTTAGAATTTTCTAATAAAGAAATTCAATATTATTTGTCACAATAATTTAATCGTCGACGGATAACATTGCTGATCGTTTTCCCCTCAGCTTTCGTCTCCCTGAGCACTTCTGAATTAGATAAATTCGCGCTATCCGTTTACATCATTAAATTTTATGAGCGGCGATACAATAGCGAGTGCCATCGCAAAGAGAGGGACTTTTCCGCCTACGAGGGTACCCCCAACTCGTATTTCCTTTTGGCACGAATTAAGCAGACTATTAAATCAGCTTTGAGACGTATGATGGATCATAAAACTGTCCAGACAATGGTCAATACATTCATATGAAAACTTCTTAGAGGATTTATGATGTTTTATAACTAATAATTATATTCACAAATATCTTATAGTTTGATAAAAGAAAAAAGTTTTTTCTTTTGCTTGATTTAACTACTGATACATGTATGCAGTAATAAAAAGTTAACTTAAAAGATACAAATATCAGTTTGTAAATAAATGATGAAAAATTTCTGCACATGAAAAATAAAAATCGTAACGGCGTGTATTATCTATGGAATAAAATATATACTTTTAATTTATACGTCAATCAGTGTACTCGATTAATTGAATTCACCCTTAACAATGTCAAAAATAACTTCGTCATTTACGAGTAATAGATAGATGGCGTGCCGTGAGTTATTATGTGTCGCCAGAGTTAATCTGTCATAAATGTCAGACGGACATGACGATCCGATGGCCGGTCATTATATCAAGCATTATCACCAGTACCAAATCCCAAACAAGTGCTCCTCTATTGGCCATTGTTATAGAAACTATCACGCAATCACGACTCCATTAATTCGAAATAATTCATTCAAAGGGCCGATGACCGTTGATGTTTCTACCGCAATATAATTGACTTATTACGAGCCGAGTATATCCGTAATAACCATAATTTCTTCAAAATGTCACAGCAAATTGTTTGATTTACTTTTAAATATTTTGATCAGGCAAATACCATTCAATTATATTTGCAGCTGTATTTTTTTAAATGTCAGATGTTACAAAATAACCAAAAAGTATTTGTCAAAATAACGGCCCAGGTGTGATATGGTTTAGCATCTTTTGCGTTAGATTTGGATCAAAGACACAAGAATAGGTACTTATTACCATTTTTAATGATGACGGACCTACGTACGCATTGTTTTCTATTCGTATTAATGGTTTTCTTCTAATGAATTTCGGCATTTCTTCATCACAAAATGTAAAAAAATGAGTGAATTATTGTTTGCTATTATTTATTTAGCGTATTAACGTTAATGAATATTTATTTAATCAGTTTCTCTGACTATAGGTATTCCGTCTAGCTTTGTTATCTGTTGCAATCTGTTGGAAGCTTGAGTGCGCCAAGTTTCCACGTCAGGCTGATTCTCACACAGAGGATTTCCAATAAATACTAAGTCTCTCAACGCTGGACATTCCTGCAAATATGTTACCACTCAAAAAAAAGTCCCTAACCTACTGAATTAGGGAATTTAATTTAATAAATCTCATCCAATGTCATATGTTTGAAATTTCGCGACCACGCACGCGAGTTCGAATCGAACAAGTACGACTAGTCTAAATTTAATTATCAAATACATTGCTATGAATTCTACCAACCTGCAATCTATTGAATTCCACCCATTCTTTGATCAAATTGTTAGAAATGTACAGTACGCGTAGATTTTTCATCACACCAATTCCTCTTAATTTATCGATCGGATTGTAACTTATCCAGAGCTCTTCCAATGTTTCAGCAACGGTTTCCTACACAGATAATATTTTAACGTTAAAAAGAAATATAACAAAGAGGTTTCGTTTGTTATAATAAAAACTTACGATCCCCGCCAAAGATTTTATGTAGTTCCTCCCAAGGGATAAGATCTTCAGACTTCGCATTCCAGCGATTCCGGCGATTTTATCAATCATATTGGATGATAAACTTAGTTTTCTGAAAATGAAGAGGTACTTTAATACAATATTATTACGCATTTTGGTCTTTTCTTGTTTATAGATTCTACTTAAACGATATAAGGAGAAAAATAGTGTAACTTCACTTTGTACAAAGCTTAATCTAATCAATCCATTAGGTGCTATAAAAATATATTAGCATTTCCTTGCTTATGCCGGCTGTGGCACGTCTTCTAGTAAATAAAATAAATCCCGAACTCATATCTTATTAATAATATAATTGCGAATGTTTGGATGGATAGATGGATGTTTGAGTGTATCTCCAGAACGGATGCATGGATCTCGCTGAAATTTGGCATATAATTTGGTACAAGACGCTGGAATAACACATAGGCAGTGGACTAATGTATAAGTTAATGAAGTCTTTTTTCATTCCGCGCTGATTGTTATAAAATAACTTACTCGCAATTAACAAGCGTTGAGAGCGCTCCGTCCATTTTCTCGATCGGTGGCCACTGGAATTGTAGCTCTATAACTTTTGCCTCTGTAGCCACTTCTTCTTTCTCTTTCTCCCATCGTGCAATAGCTTCTTTACATGTTGTAGGTTTTAATGCCATCACCAAAATCTATTAGGTTTCTCTAGTAAAACAGGTTGGTGTCCACTTGTATTTTACAATGTTTTGACATGGTTATATTTTTTGACATTTTTTGATGTTGTGACATATATATTTTTAAAGATTCGACGGTATTTAAGAAACAAGTTTTTGTCGCTGAGCTCTATAAATATGTATAGAGGTCAGTGGTTTTTGTGTAATTGGATATTGTGCCTGTAATTTAACAAGAAGAAATTGTAAATTCAAATTAAAACACACATTAAGTCTATCGCTTGTTATATAATAAAAAAATATTCTAATGCGAATGTAATTAGTAAGAACTATACGAGTGGAGGTTACAAGAAAAAATAAAGTTGATGTTATACGTGCCCGCGTTACATTATATCCGGACTTAGATCCGGGGTACCCGGGTGAGCTGGGTGATCCGGGTGAGTCGGGTCGTCTTGGTTGGACGCCGGTAATCACGTCGCGCCCTCACGCCTCCCCTGACGCCGCACTCCTCCCCCGAGCACCTCATCCCCCGGTCTCCACTCTCTTTGCCCAACGGTTGCTCGCTGAATTTCAAGTGACCGGATTATGTGGCTTCCTATTTTGAAGGATAAGGGCGTTGTTTTATTTACAATTTAGCTTTATGTCGATGTCAGATTTAAAATCTTGTTCATTTCAAACGATTTAACCTAAATTTGTAGATTTAATATTAAAACTAAACAAAATCTTTGGAAAAACTAAAAATGTGTTACTGCTTATAATATTTTTTAATCCCACTCACAGTGTTAAACGGTTCTTAAGCAATCCCTTACTATGTTTCTTTAACTAAGTAAATCAACACGAAAGTTAAAGGTGAAAATAATGCAATATTAAGCTAAATATTGTAAAAAGTTGTTACTATAGTTACGTTGTGAGCGTATCGGGGTCGTAAGCGTTTTTTTTCCATAATCGTGAATGCACTTTGAAAAGAGCAATTACTAGAACAGAATTAATCTTATTCGAGGCAAGCTTATGTAAACATCGCTATTAAAATCACAAATATTTTTTCCACCCCATAGGCGACACAGAGTTGCCAGAGTCGCGGCACGCGCCGGCACGTGTGGCCTCTGGAATTAGTATCCACAGCGCGTGTCTCAACTCACTGACACTTTATTGGCGAAAAGCGTTCACACTCATCGGATTTCAGATTTTTATTTTAGCAATATAGATACACGATAGTAATATAGGTACTTTAATGAAATACCTATCAGTAAAAAAGTAGTAATTAAAAAGGGTTTCCTTCCGGATTCCATTGTACAAGAACTTGTACGTGTGAGCGATATTTATGTTGAGGCTACCTAATATAGACCACGTCTAACAGTACTGGTGTGCGTTGTCGGTAGTTCCTTAAAATGAGTGAGAAAGAAAGCAGAACGAACATAACTTGATACTTCAATATACGTATATCGTCAGGTTCATTCTAAAGAAATATATGTGCATGGTGTATGGATGTAAAAGAAATAAAGAGAAGATTGTCAATGTGGAAGGATAAAGCCAAAGGGAAATTTTAATTAACGTGTACCCCTCTGGTTTGCACGCGTGAGTATATGCTTATCTATACTTAATAATTGAAGTAAATTATTAGACTTTGAAGTTATTACAAAAACGCCTACCATTTAAGATTCCGCAAAAGTTTGAAAACTTCTCCCTTAACGGAAGATAATATGATGATTTTTATTTCTGTTTTTTACATTGTCATTTAGATACCGATTTTAATATATTTTAAACAAATACCTATAAAAATGGGCTATTTCAATGAATAAAAGCTTCGTCATAAAATGCGGAAGGAATTTTGTACGTAACATGAAAATACTATTTAATGGCAAGTAATAATGAAATGTCATTGTCAAATTGTCAACACAACGTCAGGGCATGCGTATAACCTCAAAAATGAATAAACATTGAGCACACACTATATTATTTGTACCAGAAAACAATCAAATTAGTGAGAATGGACGATTTACAACTAAATATTTCATCTGTTAAAAAGGTAAGTCTATATTATATTTTTCTTATAGCTTGTACGATCCTTATATAGTAGTTGCTACATAAGTACACTGATATATTTTTTAGAATAATAAGACTAAAAAAGGTATTGTGCAGCAAAGTAAATCTTCAGAATACAAATTTGTACCAAAACCAGTTGTAAGTGGTAAAATTATTGCTAGAAAAAGACCACAGAATGCTCACAACAAGTTTTCAAGTGCAAGATCAGATGAACCAAAACAAAAAGTGTCTAGGTTAAATGATGCACCTGTTGCCACATCTAATGACTTAGAAACAAAACTTAGAGATCTTAGTGAAAACAAAGGAAAGTTTAAAGATAAAAACTACCAAGAAATTGTTGACGATTTGCAAGTAAAGCAAAAACCTAGAAGCGGAGGTTGGATTTCATCATTATTTAAAAATAACCCAGACGTGCCTCGAATAGGCCAGAAAGCTGTTAAACCAATTGTTGAAAAAGTATTTACTGCTCAGACTTTCTCAGAATTGGACCTTCACCCTCACAGCATTGCCAATTTAAATCAGAATTTGAATTTGAAACAACTTATGACAGTCCAACAAAACTCTATACCAGTTATTCTACAGGGTAGAGATGTTTTAATTAGGTAAGTTCCTTCTAAATATTCATTTTGCACAATATTACTCATACACTAAGAATATAAATATAATTGCTAATTATCAACAATGATACCCTACCAATACAAAAAATATTGTATGTTTTATTTCTATTTGGGCTTGTAGGTCCCAAACAGGTTCGGGGAAAACATTGGCATATGCTTTACCAATCATAGAGGGCCTCCAAGCGATCAGACCAAAAATAAACAGACATGATGGCATTAGAGTTATTGTTGTTGTACCAACAAGAGAGTTGGCGGTTCAAACTTATGAGCTCTTTGTGAAATTAGTTAAGGTAGGTTTAATTATGATTATCATAATGTTGAAAAATTATAATATAATATTTAATGATGATAAGTAATATTTGACTGATGTTATCTGTAGTTCTATTCAGACATTACATATTAGTTTATTCATGTATATAGCCTTTTATCTGGATTGTACCTGGTCTTCTGAGTGGTGGACAAAAGCGGAAAGCAGAGAAAGCTAGATTAAGGAAGGGACTTAGCATATTAGTGGGCACACCGGGCAGAATAAATGATCATTTGAGGCACACACATTCCTTTAATTTTGCTAAAACTGGGTGAGTTAATAATAATTTCTTGACTTATTTTATATGGTTTTTATTTCCTACTTTACGCTATTGAATTTCTTTTATAAAATACTAGTGGTCACTGTGACTTCATATGTGTTGATTAAAAAGTAACCTGAGTTACTCCTTCACGGAAGCTATCAGCAAAATTCCTATTAAAATTGCTCCAGTCCTTTTGACCATTACCTGGAATAAACATGAATTTGAAGACAGACAGAAATTTTTTTTTGAATTGTAATTTTGTTATAAGCGACACATGATTTTTTTCGATATTATATTATACATAAACCCACCAATTTTATTAAATCTGTAATAGATATGTAAGTTAACATTTTCTTACCACAAGTTTTGGCTGCCATAAAACCTATAAACATAGATTCTGCCATCTCACATTCTATTAATAAAATAGGTAGCAATATTTAGATTTGTCTAGGGGTACTCACTGTTAGAATAGTACAAACATTTTAAGGAAATTTCAGCTGTCTAGTCTTGGATGAAGCTGATCGTTTATTAGATATGGGATATGAAAAAGATGTAGCAGCAATTGTAAAAGCTATTGAAGATCATAAAAAGGCAGCAACATATGACCCAATTGCCCTTATGAGACAGTCTGTTAACAAAAACATTTCAAATGATGAGAAATCTGTAGAGAATGCATCTACAGAAAATACTGAAGAAAATCAAGTAAAACATCATTTAACAGAAGTGTTTTTATCAAAAAATAGACAAACTATTCTTTTATCGGCAACACTTACAAAGGTATTGCTTTGTTCATAAATTCCTATAAATATTGCATACATTAGGGTATTGTAACTTTTACGTCTTGCATTTTTAGGCAGTGGAAAATTTGGCCGGTATTACTATGCAGGATCCAGTTTTTGTTGATACTTCAGAAGGAAAAGTACTTGTAGCAGATTCATTAAAACATATTGGGGATTTAAATAAAATAGATGATAATGTAAATAATAAAAAAGATAAAATTAAATCAGATCCCATATCCCCACAAAAACCTAATCTTGCTGCAACACAAAAAGTGGAGAATAATCTAACGAATTCTCTTAATAATATTGAAATAAGAAGAGGTAAAAATCAAGTAGTACCGTATTTTTTGTTTGGTTGTACGTGTTTATTTAATGAATGTAAAAATTTTAGGTTTAGTAGCTTTTTCAGGGATAAATATTGAAGATCAACCTAAAGATGTGAAAGATGAAAAAGCCAGTTCAAAAACTGCAACTAAAAGAAAACACGAAAGTGACAGTGATTCAGATTATGAATATTTTAAAGTACAAAAAGAATTAGAAGCAAAGAAACCTAAGAAAGTGGAAGAAGTAAAAGAAATTGAACCTATTAAGAAAGATAATGTATTTGAAGAAGCAGTGAAATCAGCAGTTGTTGATGACGAATTAGTTCTTCCTGCTACTGTAAATCAAAAGTTCTTAATCGTTCCAATGAAATTAAGACTAGTAACACTTTGTTCTCTTATTGTAGAACATTGTTATTTGGACAAGAAATGTGGTAAAATGATAGTTTTCATGGCGACTACAGAAATGGTCGATTATCATTCTGAATTACTGGAAACTGTGTTGACGGGAAACGAAGCGAAGGTGAAAAAGAAAGAAGATAAAAATAAAAAGACAAAAACAAAGAAGCAAAAGAAGAATGATAAAGGAGATGATCAGGTAAGAAATAGTTATTTTTATTTAAAACTATTTTTAACAGGAAAATACAGGATACTCACTTTTTGCCGCGACTTCGTTCGCGTAGAATTAACGAACTTAGTAAGTAGCCTATGGGTCTTTCCAAATTATGTCCTCTCTGAGATCCGTTCAGCTGTTTTGGAGATACTTAATAACATCCATCCATCCAAACTTTTGCATTTATAGCATTAAAATAATGTAGCCAGAAGTAAGATTTTACGAGATTGTTGTGTATTTTTGGTGATGGTAATTTCCTTCTTCCTTTTATAAAAGGATTCGTCGGAATCTTCGGATAATTCTGATTCTGAATTTGAAATGGAATACGAGGCACCAGACGAGGGTGGTTTAGTGCCGATAGACTTGGATGTGTTCAGTTTGCACGGCTCAATGCCGCACGAGCGAAGAATGGAGGTTTTCAAGCAATTCAGAGCTGCTAAAAGAGGATTATTAATATGTACTGTAAGTAATACATAATTTACAATTCACTATAGTATATTTTTTTGATTGTATTTGTTTCTAATCCTGTAAATTTCTTTATCATATCGACTTTTTTTTAAGCATTTATTAATTACAATCCTTTGGCGCGAATGACGTGCTCTCGTTATAAAGTCTAGTGTCAGAATGATTAGTAAGGGGACATAGACGTCGACATTTTAGTAAGGCTAGTGTTGTGCCAGTACACCGGCACAGTGTCGGGTTTTCTTCCTAACCGTATTTACTGTTGAGGTTTAGAATTCAACAGCTGACCATTACAATCCAGTGACTTTAAACTATTATCTATTGCATGTTTTGTTTTTTATTTGAGTAAAATTTAATAACCATTTAACTTCGACTTCCGACTATTATAATAAAAAAGAATAACAAAGCTATTGTGTTTGGTAAGACGTAATTGCAAAATAACCTAATATGGCTATAATAGACAAATTCAAATGTTGTAATAGTTTCATGATTATAACACGAGTATTATGTACGCAAACTAATAGCCGTTTAATGGTCGACTGCGTCGCTTTTGCAATGGCCCGCGGTTATTATTGACTTCCGGACGATTAATTTAAATAGAGTTTACCCGTCAATACTAACTGAACGTTTATAGATTCGCACAACACTAGCACGATTAATTTTGCAATTATATTTGCCCATATACACTATGTGTAACCCGGGACTCCGTCTGCGTGGAATTTTCCAAAAAAACTTCATTAGTAGCCTATGTGTTCTTCCGGGCTATGTTCTACATCTATGCCAAATTTCAGTAAGATCTATGCAGCTATGTTGAAGATACCTTCTAAAATACATCATTCTAAACATTCGCATTTATAATATTAATAACATTACAGTACTATAAAAAAAAAACTAGCAATTCCCACTGCTGGTACTTTTTTATATATACCAAAAGATTTTCTACATTTCTAATTGCAAGATTGACCGTTATTTAGTGTACTGAAAGTTCAATTTGCAGTTGAATTTTAATGAAACGACAAGAGTTTATAGAAGCCTAAGTTGATCATAACCAACTTGGGTAAGAAATAATTGCTGTCTAGACGCATAACGATTGCACTTTATCAGACATTTGATTAACATTTTATTGTCGATGTTAAAAGGTGCAATTACTGTTGTGGCATTTTTTCATTGTTTTTTTTGTCTTAATTCTGCACTGTGCACCCTATAAGTGATGATGTGCAGGTGTTTTAAACCTCTAATAAACAACAATCTATACATATAAATAAAATTGGAGTGTCTGTTTGTAATATTGAAATAACCGATAGCTGATGTAATAAGTAGTAACTTAGGCTACGTTTATTTTAGATAAAATATTTTATTTTACAATAATAAAGTAATGTAGCAATGTTCAAGTAATGATCAGTACCGAGCGCAGCTCAAAGTATTTCAGGCGGACGAAGTCGCGGGCACTACTAATACGAAATATAATCACCATTCAATGTCGGTTATACTTGATATTAAGTCTTTATTAATTTAATGACAAAGCACAATTCATGAAGGTTATTCTTTACTTTGTTATCTTTTAATCGATCATTGGTCAATATTTTTATGGATTTTTTTTAAGTTGTTCGTGCATTTTATTATGCATTGTTTATGTGAGATTAGTTAGTAATGATTGACAAAAACTTAGATGTTGATGTTACACGTAATAATATTTATTTATTCTACATTGTATTGCTTAGATTTACAAATTGAATCCTTACTAATATTATAAATGCGAAACTAACTCTGTCTGTCAGTCTGTCCTTCTTTCATGCAAAAACTACTTAAGCTATTTAAATGATATTTGGTACACAGATAGTCTAGAGCCTGGGGAAGAACATAGGCTATTTTTTAACTCCAATAAAGGGTTGTAAGGAGTTGAAAAGGTGGTTGGAATTTTTTATGAAAGTATTGTCATTTTTAAAGATAGAATCTTAACACTTATTTTATAGGTTGTTAATTTGATATAAATAAATATGACATTAATGTTTTATAAAAATGTTATCCTCAAGGGTGCAAAATAACAAGAGGGAATAGGGGATAAAAGTTTGAGAAGTATTAGAATATACGATGTTTTGCGAGTTTAATTTTTGTCGTTATGTTCTATGAGTGTTTGTAAAATAAAGACTAAGACAAAATTTCACGCGGACGATGTCACGGGCTCAGCTAGTTTTTCATAAAGCTTTCAAATATTATTAGAATATATGTTTGTATGTGTCATATTTGACCTTGAACTGCGTTAAAAGATATTACAACATTTATACTTTTCATAATTTCAGTTCAATTAAATCGTAGTTATTTTGATTTAAAGTTGTTTCGCGTGTTAAGTTGTCGCTTAAGTTTAACATTGGTAATAAAGAAGTGAAGTATATCAGCTTTAGTAATGTTTCGTTTAGTATATCACGTTTAAAATTATCAAATGAATTTATTCTACCAGTTTAATTTAATAAAGTTAATTAATGTAACATTGTCGCGACGTTTATTACGGAAGGCAATCAGAGTATATGTGCCGGTCGGTCCAATCCCGGTCGCCGCGGGGCGCCGCTGACGCCGCGGGCCGCCGCTGACGCCGCGGGCCGCCGCGACCCGCCACCGCACATTACATTCTATAATGCTTCTGTTCAACATAATTATGTGCTTTTATAATTGCAGTAATCAAAATTTAAAATTGTCTATCTAAATTTATCGTGACAATGTCAGATTCTTTTTGGTTGATTTTTTTTACGTGTTTGTAGTTTAGTTTTTTGCCTAGATGTTACGAATTAGGACACTTATTTTTGATCACAATAAGTAAACGATGAATGATTTAGTAACATTTATATGAATATGTTTCGTTAGTTGTATGTATGTTTGGGTAGGACGTTGCCGCCCGAGGTCTGGACGTGCCGCGTGTGGACCTCGTGCTACAGTATTGCGCCCCAGCCTCCGCCACCGATTACGTACATAGGTAATTCCTATCTTTATTAACATATTATAGATATGTATATATGTAATTTAAAAATGCATAAAGTACATATTGCTTTAAGTTAGTCAATATAATATTTACTAAAAAATGCGATCAGGGTGGGGCGCACAGGGCGCGCGGCGCAGGTCGGGGCGGCTATCCTGATGCTATTGCCTAGCGAGGCCGAATTTGTGAGACATTTGGAGCAGAAGAGAATCAGGTACTATATATCAGATCTAACAAGTCCTAATAAAGTTTACTTTTGTAGTTAGATATTTATCTGTGGTCCTTAAATTTTTATAGCTTTCCTATTTACCAGTCCATCTTTACAACTACAATGAAAGGAATATATTGAAGAGTTTGTTTGATAGGCTACGGCAAACGGACGAATCGCAGTCGTTGGAAGCACTGCGCACTTTAGCGCCCACTGCGTCTAACCCTGCGCGTGCCGCCATCGCCGTGCAGACCCGGCTCGAGCATACCGCGCACAGTCACCGCGACTGGCTCGCGAGGGCCAGCAGAGGTATACTTCTTTTCAAATATCTTGGCGGCTCAACAGGATGCTGTGTAGTGTTTTCCCCCGTATTCCGCTATACTACTCTATAATGAGAATTATTTGAATTTGAACTGCAAGATGTGTCTTAACTTTGATGATTTTTAAGTTTTTTTAGGCTTTAAAGGCCCTAAAAGTTACGGAAAATTTTTCGCTTTTCATAGTTTACAGCAATATTTCAGGTCGGATGTAGTAGTCAATTGCACCGAATTACTTCATCAAATTGTCTTAACATCTTTATCAGCGTATACATCTTGGGTCCGTTCCTACTCGGGGTATCCGCGCGAGGTGCGTATGTGGCTGGACGCCCGGCAGCTCCACCTTGGTCATGCAGCGAAGGCGTTCGCGCTCCGGGAGACCCCCGCCGCGCTGGCGAGAAGGGCCAAATCCGACCCCAATTTTAAGAAGGAAAGACCGGTCAACCGGTTGACTATTCATGAAGAGGAACAAAAGAAACGACCAGGGTTAGTGTATACTTTATTGATCTGGTTTAATTAATCACATTTATCTTAGTGCCACTAACAATTTGGCTAAATTTTACGTCAAAATTTCTCTAGTTTTGTTACGAACTTCATTACTGTTGCTTTACATTATTTCACCGGATGAAAAACAACAAACTAAAGAAAAGAAGTATGTTTCTAACGCTTGTGTGGTTTATTCAGGTTCCCCAAGATGAAGGCGGGCATGTTTGGCAATAAGGTTGTCAATAAACAGAGCTCTATGCACACGGCCTGCGAGTTCGACAGCGGACTGCCCCCCATTGACACCTATAACTTTAAGAAGAAGAATAAAAATAAGCAAAAATGAATTATTAACGATACGGTGTTATACAAAAATGTATATCGAATGTTTACATAAATGTTTATACAGGAATTTGTTTGTTTTATTAATTAATTTGGAACCTCAACTAGACCTTTATGAGTTTGTTGTTACTATGTTGTTCATCTAAAATCTATATCACTACGAAGTATTGAGTAAAAAATATAAGCGGCTTAGCTAATCGAAATAAAAAATGCTACAATTGATTTAAATTGAAAGAACCTAAAGTGGTCAATAAATCTTAGTAGCACAGTTTTAAAGG